>NC_092754.1:4966816-5266816 GCF_047496795.1 Chiloscyllium punctatum | reverse complement strand
GGTTTTATTTTCTGTAACTTCCCATTTGATAATGTATATGCTCAGTTGTTGGTATTGTGCTTAACAGAGCAGTCGAAAACCCAGTTTGTGGAGTGTTAATTATGAGTCAGCCCACCCAAGGGTTTTCTCCACAATGTTATTTCAGCTAATCAAAAGCAACAGCAAGGTGTTTCTGATAGTATTGAAGTCCTGCTTCTGTCAGTGAAAGTTTTCATTTATGATGAAGCATTTCTAAAATTGGTACTTTTCTTTTTGTAAAGCTATTGTATAAACTCATCTATACATGGTCTAAACCATGATGGCTGGTTTCTGTCTTGCCCACCCTCTGCTCATGCAACCAGTTATGACTTTGCTATTACCTTCAAGATTGAAAATTTCTGTTATAAACACTGGAAATTTTGACTCTTCAATGTACACACCATCATTCTCAATTCTGAAGCTACTAACTGCCACGTCAACTTAGTATAGGTAGCAATCCCCTGAGAATAGAGACATGAGTTGTCTCAATACGTAAAGTATAGTAACCAGGGAGTTCTGAGGCAGCAAAACCAGCCAACATGTGTGGTATAAACACACACATATACTCTCTCTCACGCACTCACTCACACACTTGCTCCCTCATGCATGCTGTCACTCTCGCTCACTCTCTCTCTCGCTCTGTCACACACACTCTCTCACGTGTGTGCACACCTCACTCACTCACTCACTCACTCACTCACTCACTCACTCACTCACTCACTCACTCACTCACTCACTCACTCACTCACTCACTCACTCACTCACTCACTCACTCACTCACTCACAATCAATAGGCATACAGAAAAAACAAACCACCTGAGGTTACTAGGCAATTTATTTTTAATTGAGCTCTTGGCTCTTGTTGTGTATCCTCTGAATCTAAAGTTGTTTCTGTGAAACCCCTCATACTGGTGTCACACAGAACAGGCCATTCGGCTGATCTTGTCTCTCCTGACTTTGTTCTCATTCTTCTCCTTTCACTTTACCAAGTGTATCAGAGTTTCTTGCCATTCATTTTTCTCTATACTTAGTTGGTTTTCGATTAAATGTGAGTTTCATGCTTTGGGTGCTCTCTGCATAAATACGTTTCTCTGAATATTTATTCAGTTTTTTTTGGATCCACCATCTTTTTTTGATATTGTACTCATGATATCATGGTCATGAACGCCACTGTTCAGTTTGTTCCAGTGCATGAAAGCATTTCCGATGTTTTCTGTAGATTGAGTATTATACATTATCCTGGAGTCTTCAAGCTGTAGAGTCTTCAGCTATTGTTTTACATACTTTTTAAAACTGCTGTAGTTTAAAACTACAAGCTGTGGCATTCTGGGGCTGAATTAGTCTCCCATTCGTTTGTAGTCAAAGTTCCACATAAACTATAAATCTACCCTTGAGAGGCATTCTCTAAAGCGCATCCTCTCACAAAAGGGTTGGAAAATGAACCAGTTCAGACTTCCTTGCTGGTCAGTCTAATGGGTGTACCCATCTGTGGTTGACAAAGGATTTTGTGGCACTTCTAGAATAAGCACCGGCTGTTCTGGTGTCCTGGCCACCATTTAATTCCTCAAACTAAAACCGGATTGTGTGCACATTTATTTTGTTGCTGTTTGCTACACCCAAATTGACACAACATTGCTTGTAATTTAAAATTTACTCCATTGGTTATAAAGCATCCCAAGGACACTATCTACTTGCAAATTTTTCCTTTCTGTGAGATAGAGTGTAAAAAACACCGCTATATACTTAATTTTACAAATTATACAGCTTGAGTAGGTAATTGGACTTCAGAAGGGGATTGATAGATGATGCTAAGGTTGGCCAGTAAATATAAACAATTAAATAATTCTAAATGGCCTCTGGATGGAGAGGATTTGATGGGCTGAATGGTCTTTTATTGCTCCAGACTTTGCTGTTATATTTGGATTCAGATTGCTTTCTTGTTTCTAAATTTAACCCATTTTCCTGATCAGCCTGTTCAGAAATGTTATTACACCCCTTGGGAACAGGTGGATCTTGAAGCCTGGCCTCTTGGTTCAGGGGTAGGGACACTACCAATACATCACAAAAGACTCTAGATCACTTTTTCTTAGCAAGTGACAAATATAGGAATAGGTGTAGGCCATTCAGCCATTGATTCTGATGAACTTGTAAAGTCCAGATGTACTGGTGTACATTAATAATGAAAGACATTTGTGTAGGCTACTAGTATAGTGTGGCAGTCAGGGCTAGTTTTTCAAAAACATTGTAATTTTTGAGCTTCAGTAGGTAGGAATTTGATTTGAGGGAGGTGAATTTTCTGATTCCCTACGTCATTTTCAATTATCATTTATTCCACATTATTTTTCCTTTCTTCCTAGTTTTAATTTTGAGTCTTGCAGGAGCCTGGGAAGGTTGGAGTCTTTGAGAATTAGATACACATGCTGTGAGCAAATCCACTGTGGTTGATGACTATACCTGTAACTTGTTTCAGGTAATCCAAATTATGAGAGTTAGTGTATTTCACTAGGATGTTATAACCCAGTTTACTGCATGTGTTCATGAGTACGATCCAGTGATGAGGTATTGGGACCTGAGACCAGGAACACACTCCATAATGCAGGGGTGAGACAGAATTGTGCCTGTGGTTACTTTTATCTTGGTGTTGTATTAACTTGTTTGCTGCTGGCTCATGGAATCCGTGTGAACCCAGTCATTGGCTTAGTGCACTCACTCCTGCAGCTCATCTGGAATCCAAACTGAAACTGAAGGCTACTTGTCGTTTGCACAAGTTTGAGGAAGTCGAGGTGTCCACTCATGGGATCATATGGAGACCAGGGAAATGGCAGCTGTAAACCCTTTCAATTGAGAATGATGTATAGCTGCAGTAGTGGACTTGCTGAACGTTTTTTTCTTTTGACAAATGAATAACTAAGGTACATTTTATGAACTGTTCTCGCTGTACTTTAAGAGAATTCATTGTCTACATTACTCGGATGTTGTTGGATATGAACTCAGTCTATCATTTGGCAAATGTCACTTGGAAATTACACTACAATATATTAGAGTTAAGGCTAACATATTCAAATCCCGTTCTCGTGTTAACTAATTTATTGAAGGAATTATCCAGAGTACCATAAATAGGTCAGAACCTTTATTAAGACAGTTGGCAGAGATTTGGTAAATTTCCAGCTGTGGTGCACAGAAACTGAAACAAAAATTTTTCTTCAGTCACAAAATATGGACATCACTGACTTTATTATCTATTCCTGGTTGTCCTATAGTAGTTAGTCGCAAGTTGTCTATGTGGTATACGTTAACCCACAGTGCTGTTAGGGAGCTCTCCTTGGACATAGGAAAACAGTAATATCATTCCAAATCAGAATGGTGTGTGACTTAGAGGGGAACCTAACAGATGGGTTGTGAATCCAAACATCCACTATCCTTGCTGTTATTAGAGGATAGAGCTTGTGGGTTTGGAAAGTGGTATATAAACAAGGTTATTGCAGTGTAGACAATACACATAGTTGCCAGTGTCTATCAACCAGATGGATTTTGCTTTAGTTTCATGGTCATCATTATAGATTTTATTAATTGATTTCAATTTAAATTCCACCAACTTCTGCGGTCGGATTTGAGCCTCTGTCCCCAGAATGTAAGTCTGCATTTAGGCCTCAGAATTACTAATCCAGTAAGATGACAATGTAAATCTAAAAACAGCATATTGAGCAATGTAGCTCAAAACCCAAATCGGTGTAGAGCTCCAGATCAAAAAAGAAATTGCTGCAAATCCAGAATTTTGTGAAATGCGAAGGAAGCATAGTTCAGACGTAAAAATATTTACAGTGCATAGCCATCTTAAAAATGACCTAGCCTATCTTGGTTCATTTGAGAAACTGTGGGTTGCCATCTTGGGGGGAGTATTCAAAACTGTTTGGAGGAAGTTTACACACAATGCATTGCTTACAGGCAACTGGTGAGCACTTTTAAAGTAGAAAGTGCCGAACAGGGCCCTATAAGGCTGTAATTAGTGCAAGCAGTTTTGATGATTAACCCATGCGTATGAAGATCGAACAGCCTTTGATTGTTAGACTTTGATATTGAATAGTTCCTTTTAAATCATGCCAAGCGCCAGCAAATAATACGAGATGTTTGTATGTTATTTTTCTTTTGTGCAGCAATTTAAAAAGAATGCAATTTTTCTTTTAAGGCAGTGTGGTGGAGTGATTTGAAGAGACTTGTGTATTGCATTTGACCAATGCTCACTTTCATGTTGACAAAAGAAGCCAACTGGATAAGAAAACTGTAACCATAATCTGTTCTTCAGCACTCTTTTTCTCTCCCCACCTTCCCCCCCGCCCTCACCTCATGCTTTCATTTGAAAAGTTGAAAAGACAAAATGAAAATAACGCATGCTCCAGTTTTCTCAGCATCTGTTCATTTCCTTATTAAGACATAAAATTCTGTTTAAAATAAATACTGTGAAGTCTCTTGGAATTACCATTAAAGTAGAGTTAATGCACATTTGGTATCAAAATTGTAGAACTCAATTTGTTTATCCTGACTGTGTCTGGGTAATGTAGGGACAAGATCCCTCTTGTATTTGGCTCACAGTTTGGTGTTGGAATGGTTGGTGATGTCACCAGGTTCAATGCAAGAATGCTTATTCTCTTGTTCTTTTCCTCCCTTCAGTAAGTATAATTTTTATCGCCATGGTGCATTAACTATAGTGTACCTTGGTATGGAGTTGAAACGGTCACAGGGCAGTTGAATTGAATAGCCAGTCGGTAGCCTCATGTGATCATCGTAGAGCAGCAATGATCAAATTTGCAGTGAGTTCTATTTTACTGACTTCTCAGTCATGGCCAGGTCATCTTGAAGAGAGGGACTGAAGAACCTCCATGCAAAAAGGGAAAACAGATTAAAAGATAAATAAGCTTAGACAGGTCTTCTGCATTTTACAAAGAAGGTTACACACCAAATGACACTGCAGACTCCTAGCAATAGAAGAGGGTCTTGGTGTTGGACAGTGCTGAGAAAATGTGGAGTTTTCACACTATCAGGATTCCTTGCTATAAAATGCTTTTGAATTTTCATCAAACTTTTATATTTTTTCAGCTCATGAAGATTTACATTTCTTACCATGCTGAATAATTTAGTGATGTAGTTCAGTTTACAAAGCATCCAGAAGATGATGCTCTAACTTAATCTTTGTTCTGTTCACAGTCAGATTCTCCTCCTGGGAGGGAGGATGCTGCCCCAAGGGAACAGCTGGTAAGTCGTCAAACATTCTTGAAACTGTGTTTATGGAAACTTTTCATGACAATAGCTTACTCATAAACATAATGTTTTAAATGAGAAATTACTTTCTCGAGAATTCCATAGACCCCTGGAGCCTTTCTTTACCTTGTGCCAGCCTGGGGAAAATCCTGTTAAGCAGCAGCAAGGGACTGTAGCAGAATGGCACTGGGCTACCCATAAGGAAAAACTTTTCTAACGTAAAGCACCATCAAATATCGTATATGGGATATGTGTTTGGGCTGCTTTCATTTTGTAGCAGCTGACTGCAACGCACCCCTACTTAATTATCGTGGTCATATTGCTATAATATTTCAAAGGGGCTGTTGTGGGCAGTGGCAGTGTCCCTACTTCTGAGCCAGCAGACCCTGGTTCAAATCCCACCTGCTCTCAGGATGTGTAACAACATCTCTGAACAGAAAATATATCTGTAATCTTTCAATGCTCTGCAGATACAGGGGTGCTGCCAGAGGACTGGAGAATTATAAATGCTCAAAGAACTTGAAGAATAAACTCAACAGCAATAGAGTTTAACTATGGTGGTGGGACAACATTTTGAAATAATGATCTGGGACAAAATGATTAGATACTTGGATGTGTGAAATAGTTAAGGAAAGCCAGCATGGATTTGGTGAAGACAATTTGTGTTTAGTTTGCT
This sequence comes from Chiloscyllium punctatum, assembly GCF_047496795.1. Lineage (NCBI taxonomy): Eukaryota > Metazoa > Chordata > Chondrichthyes > Orectolobiformes > Hemiscylliidae > Chiloscyllium > Chiloscyllium punctatum. Next base: position 5,260,866 of record NC_092754.1, on the reverse strand, counting down.
TGATTGAGTTTTTGATTAGGTGATAAAGAAGGGTTGATGTGGAAATATAGTTAGTATATGCCCGTGGACTTGATGACATTTGATGCAGTGCACATAAAAGGCTTGTCATTATAGATGAAGCCAATAAAATAAAAAGGACAGTAGCATGGGTCATAAGGTGGCTGAATGCTAGGAAACAGTAATGGTAAACTGTTGTTTTTTGGACTGGAGGAAGGGTTTATACTGGAGTTCTCCAGGGGCTATTGTAAGAGTCCTTGTTTTTCTTTGTACTTATTTATGACCTCAACTTGGACGTACAGGGCACAGTTTCAAAATGTGTGGATGACGATATTGTAAACTGTGGGAAGGAGAATGATAGACTTCAAGAGGACAAGGAATGGTGGAATTGCAAAACAGATGGCACTTAAAGTTTTTAATAGACTGGCTCAAGAAGATCAAAATTGTATTTGTAAGACAAACAGTTCTGGGGAAGGGAGGAGTTGTTTCCAGTGCAGAAGACCACAGTTACATGGAAAGATGTTGAGACAAATTATGTTTTCATTTAGTAGCTTTTTGGAAAAATGGGGAGTATTTGGTCATTTCAGAAATGTAATAATACTAACTTTAGGAAGAGGGTAAGGTAGGTTGGTCTGTTTTCTTCAGGAGATGAAATCGGTTGTATAAATTATACTTTTCATGCTGAAAATTTACCTTTGGGCTTGAACAAACCTCTTGACATTAATCAGTGATACAAAAAAATTTCAAACTGGTAAAATTGGTAGCTTTGTTGTTTCGAAAGGAAACCATGCCTCAGCACCAAGCTGAGTTTTCTCTTGATAATAATGTGCAGGTAGAAGAGTTTGGTGGGAGTGAATGTGCTTAATGTGCTGAATAGTTTTTTTTAATGTTCCTACCAATGTTTTAACAATCACTTAGAATACCTCTGTGTTGATGCTGTGCTGTGTCTCATTTACCATATCTAATGCTTATTTTGCAGTCTTTTGATCATGCGTATCCATGGACATAGTGACATTTCAGAAGTTAATTCTGAGACAGTAGTTGTTCCTGCTGACTATTTACCTTCCCTTGAGATACTGTGACATTTTCTAGAACACATAAGGGGGTCTTTAAATCAGAAAGGCATAAGGACTCTGTTTTTTAAATCATTTGCCATCTTTATCATAGAAATACATAGTTTTATCAACTTTACAGGTGAATTCTCCAACTTTTCTAATAAAGCACGGAGCCACTGACGTTTGTTTTAAAGTTTCAGAACAATTCAGTTTAGGACTTCAATGATGCTGTCTAAGGTCATAGAAACATAGAAATAAGAACATTAGGCCAGAAAACCCTTCGAACCTGCATTCAGCCTGATCGAGGCTGATCAACTTGTTATATTCTCTGTTCCTGCTTTAAACCCATACCCTTTAATACCTTTATCCGTAAGGACTATATTTAAATTCTTGAGAGCATTGAATGTTTTGACTTTCACAGTACGAAGTTAATCACTCAACTTTATACAGAACAGAGGATGTGGAATGTCTTTTATGAGGTGATGGTGCAGTGGTGATGTCAATTAACTAATAACCTAGTGGCCCAGGTTAGTATTGTAGGACCATGAATTTAGAATGTAAAGTTACCCTCGGCAATGGTGAGCAAGACAACTATCATTCATTGTTGTAAACTCCCATCTGATTCATAAATATCTTTAGGAAAAGAAAATCTGTTGCTCTTGAGCAGTTTGACCTCCATGTGACTCCAGACCAACAGCAATGTGGTTGATTCTTAACTACCATCTGAAATGGCTTAGCAAGCCAATTGTTCAAGGCCGGGTTAGGGATGGGCAACAAATGCTGGTCTGGCCAGCAATGCCCACATCCGCTGAAAGAATGAATGAATAAATATAAGTAAGTACATTTGGAAAAGGGCAGTAGAAAGTAAATCATGGAGTTTGAACAAATAGGTGGCAGGCTGATGCACTAAAACAGCTGGATGGTTCATGAATAGAGTTCTTGGCTTTCAGGTTTTGGGTTAGTGATTGCTCTTCTGCAGGAAAGAATAGAACTTTTTTTGTTGGGGGAAAAGTGCAGATTAATTGAAACTATTTTTGTATGCTTTCTTTAATAGTTTTTGAACTAAAAGATTTGTCTGGCAGTTCTACTGATTGGTGTGAATCATGTATTGGAAAGGCAACTGCTGGCAGAGAAAAAAAACATGGAAATTGATTTGACAACAAATGAAGTGGCTTTATTTTGCAGCATTGCGGTTAATTTATTAACCTGTGTGGTTTGCGGAGTAAATTTACTTCAGGTAGTTTTTACCGGAGACCCTCCGATCCTGTTTTCCCAACCATTATGTTTTTGTTTTCTGTCACACCCTCCTAATACTAAGATGACTAAATGACTGAACATCAGTAGCACATGTTACAACATGGCCTGATTGAATTCAAAATGAAATAATTTATTTTGCATTTGCATTGCCAGTTCATCACCCCTGGTAACCCTGCAGTGGGAATGTATTGAGCCACAACCACTTTGAAAAAGGAGTTTGTCTCAGCAATTGTGGCAATGCAAGTTTATTTGATGTCTGCATTAATCCAAAGTGGTGGAGATGACCATTTTTTTGGGGTGCTCTTTGAGTCCATGCCTGTTTCAGATAGGGTAGTAAAATGATTTCTTTGTCAGTGACCCACATCAACTCTAATCAACCACTGGGGAGTACAGTGACCCCTCAAAAATAAATGCTGTTCAAAGGGGGAAAAACTGCAGCTACTCTTATCTTGGATGCCTTCAGTTGTTTTAATGTGGATCTGGGTGTTTGTAAAAAAGATCCCCCAGTGTGAACAAGAAAGGTTTACAACAATGAGATCCACATTCAATAACACAGAAGCACCTTGTGGATTTAAATGTTAGTTCATTGTATTCTGTTTTGTTGATTGAGAGTACCTGTGCAATTTTGCAAGATTAATGCAAAACAGTTGGGACATGATTATTGGGTGAGCATGTTTACTACAGCTTACACAGCTGATTAACAATTAAACTGTCATGTTCTTGAGGCAGTCTCACAGAAGGTCAGTTACTTAAGTGCTCCTTGCTCAAAGAAAGACTTGGGTAGAGACAGAGCAGTTACCCTCTTTAAGGAATCTGCAATGGTAGATAGCTGTGTTATGGCAGATGATGTGGCAAAGCAAGTACTGCCATGTCCTGGAAATCAAATGCACAATGTGTGGGAGGGGAAAGGAGAAGATAATAAATTATGTCATGTAAAGATATATTAGTTAAAGAAGACATCGTAGTTTATAGGAGGAATGTGCATTACTTCAAATGTGACCTGATATGCTGAAAGATTAGCTGACTGTTACATGCCAGGAGAGGTAACAGTGCAAGGTGAAACAGAAAGTCATGGACAAGATGGAACTCTTGTGAAGGGAGTTTGAGCAGTTATTTATTAAATTAATGGATAAGTCTGCTGCATAGTAATTTTGGAATTTCTCTTGTGCCACATGCTTGGCCAACCAAACACAGATTAAAGATATTAACACGTGGCCTAATGGATGACATGGAAAGAATCAAAGGCCCCAGGAAGTTTCCTCCTTTTCTCATGTATTTTGTCCATTATATTTTTGTAATAAGGAGCTCTGACTTGTGCATACATGTGAAGAGTGTTAAATAAATGCAAGCAGAGACACAATAGATGGAATAGGTTCCAGAAAAATTGGGCAACACCAGTGTCTTAGAGATAAATAAAGCAGTAGGGAGTAATGTAGGGAGGGGTATGGAAGGATACAGCTTGGGAGGGTGGGGACAGAGAATAAGGAAAAAAAAACACAAGAGAAAGAACGTAGTGTATGAATGTATCAAAATTTCAGTACTTCTATTTGTGCAAAACTTTATAAATGAAACAAGCAACTAAAAGCATCAATTTGAATGGAGGAGCATGATGCTGATTTGACAGAAGTTTATTTTAAATCAGAGCCATATCGGGAATGAAATAAAAGCAAATTACAGTGGATGCTGGAATCTGAAACCAAAAGAGAAAATGCTGGAAAATCTCAGCAGGTCTGGCAGCATCTGTAAGGAGAGAAAAGAGCTGACGTTTTGAGTCTAACTGACCCTTTAGCTTTGACAAAGGGTTTGGGAATGAAGTAGTCCTGACCATTCAATTGCCAGAAGGTGGAGAAAGGAATGGGAGTAGGTTGGCATCGTTCATTACGGGCATAAGTACAGACAAGGAGAGGATATTTTTTGACAATAATATTCAGAGGAATAAAGACCTTACAAAAAAATTTATCCGCTGGTAGAATGATCATGCAAGAAATTTGAAATGAATATAGGAAATGCTCTGCAGTGGGTCCGTTGGTATCTGTGGACAGAGTAAACCAGTTAACATTTCAGACTTTGACCCTTCCTCAGACTGGAAGCTAATTACAAATGAAAAGCATTTAAAACAGCAAGAGATCATAACAAGACCTATGGGGAGGTGGGGAGAGAAGGATAGAGGCGCTATTGTTGTGGTCACTGGAAGAAAACCTGTGAACACTGACATGGGAAAATAAAGGAATGAAGTGACAAGTGCTCAAGTGAAAACAGTTAAAAGACACGTGAAATGAGCACGAGACATTTCTTTGGCTTTTCACTTTCCCTTGCTCTGTTCCTTTTAAAATCATGTTTATCTGTACAATTCGGACTGTGACAAAAATCCGTAATATTAACTCATGTATTCTTTCTAAGAGAGGATGCTATTTTTCCAATCATTTTCGATGGCAAAGCAGAACGAGTGAGTAACCTGAAAGTAAGAGAATGCTTGGGAAAATAGTGATGATAACCTAATTAGGTTCACATTGAAAACAAAGAGGAAGAGTCAGCTAAGTAATTAGCTTGGAAATTAGCTCATTTCAGTGGGTTGAAAGGGGATCACGCACAGAATAATTGGTTGGAAGAAAGAAGTGGCAGATCAAACACCCAACCAGCAGTGCAGATATTTAGAGGGATAGATAAAGTTAAATACATTCCAACAAAGAGTAAAGGGTTATGTTAAAGAGCAGGGCTACCAGGGGTAATGAGAAGCTTAATAGAGGTATATAATAAAGACAGGGGTGATAACACACAAGTAAACAATGAGAATTATAAAAGGTTTGGAAGGCTTAAGAGGGAATGTGAAAGAAAATTGATCAACATAAAGGGTAATATCAAGTGCTATCATATGGACGTGAAAATTAAAAGATCATCTAAGATGGGTTGAGACCATTTAGAGGTAATGAGGGCCATCCTGAGCTAGAGGAAATGGCACAGATACTTAATAAGCAGCCATTAGATTTTACTAAGGGGAGTAAAAGTGACTTAGGAGTACTTGAGGATGATGTGGACAAAATCGGCTTTATCCTAATCATGGGTACATATCTAGGCTGAAATTAGTGAATATAGAAAAGCAAGGACTGGTCAGAAACAGTGAATGTGAATTTGTAAAGAATAGGCCATGTTAGGCTCTGATAATTTAACTTTAGGAGAAAGTGAGGATTGCACATGCTGGAGAGTCAGAGTCAAAAAGTGTGGTGCTGGAAAAGCACAGCAGGACAGGTGGCATCTGAGGTCCAGTGAAGTTGACGTTGCGGGTATAAGCCCTTACCTTTAGGACAACTTCAAATATAAACGTAAGGGGATTATGTAGTAACTCTTACCGTTACCACTTGAAGAATAAATAGGGAAGTTAGAAGAAACCTTTTACATTTAGGGTAATTGAGCATTGAATGCATTTCAGAAGTGACTAGAGTCGGAGATTATAGCATTGTTTAAAAAGGAATTGTAGTAGTGTCTAAAAAGAAGAAATATTAAGGATAAGGTTAAAGAACAAAATGACTAGATTTGGCAGTTCAAATTGAAGAGATTCCAGTGGCATGAACCTGATACAGTTGATGCTTCCTTCAGTGTTGCAAACTCTGCCATTAACTATATTGCAGCTTTTTTAAGTGGACAAACAGAATCAGCAAGATCCTGGGTGTCCAAGTTGACTTTATCTGGAAGGGATTGACAAGAATCATTACTTGCAAAGCTATATATCAGTTTTATTTCAGAAACAGTGGTTACCTTTGATTGTAAAGTATTTTGCTGGTAGAAAAGAGCTATCATGTGAGGCTGGATTGCCTAGATCATGATGGGCTGATGAGGTTTCCTAGTTAGTGAAATATTGCTCAAAAGTTAATACTTTCTAACATTTGGCTTGTTGTCTCCATTGACTGCGGATAATATTTAAACGAGGTACTTTGGTAGGGGAGAGGTTTGAAATTATTGCTTACACATCACATTAAAAAATTTCCATGTTAAATAACATGCAAAGGGTTCAAATGCAGCATGTTTGGCATGACTTAACTTTTCAGTAGGTTTAATATCCCAAGCACAGCTTTGTTTCCATTCAGGCTGTGTTTGGCGGTTCAATCTCTTTTATATAAAAAATAAGCTATAAATTAAGGGTATGTTTAAATGATATTACATATGAATACACAAGCTGCCTGAATTTTTGTTCAAAGTAGGATATTGGCAATCTGCAGTGGGACTTTATTATCTATCACCGTAAAAGTGCAAGCTTCTGAAATCTCCGTAAGAGCAAGTTGGTGTTAAGTGAAAATTTCAAAGCCAAGTTTAAATTCATGCTTCACAAATTAAATTAAAGAATGTGCAGCAGTAAATTCCAAGTAGTCATCCAAACCCAGTTTTACAATAGCAAAATACTGTGGGTGCTGCTAATCTCAGGCAGCTTCTGTGGAGGGAGGAAATGACTTTTTTTGTCGGAATACAATGGTTTTATTACCTCAGCTTTTTAAAAATATATATATTTTTACGCAATCTTAACTGTTCTTCAAATTTCACATAACAAAGAATATTTTTCTGGTTTTTAATCCTCAAGTAGGAGGATTGTTATGGTGCACAAACAGAGTGGCAGTGTTTGGAGTACTTTTGACCACTTTTAAAAATGTACAACCAAATTAATGCACCTTCAAAGTCTGGTTATTTAAAAGGCTGAAGTTGTTCAGATCTTCATATTTTAAATTCATATTTTAAGAAAAATAATTTCCCTCCACGTAACTCATGCAGTGATGAGGTCTGTTCTGCCAAGGAGACAAATGTAATTAACTATCTGCTTAGCTGTTAATTACCAGGAAGTGTATGATTATTTGTCCTGGGTGACTTGCTTGTCAATTATAGATTCTTCTTCCTCTTTCAACTTGTGAGAGAAGTGACATTCTGTGATTTGGCACCATTCCAGAGAGACCTAGCTGGAATTTGGAACTGATGTGGTTGGAAATTGTAGCCCTGAATGTGAAAATTCCCACTGACTTTGTGCAGTGCTGTGTACTAGAATGAGCTGGCTCAACAATGTTCCTACTTCTGGCCTTGACATACCAATGAAACTTAGAACCTAGAACAGTACAGGCTCTTCAGCCCTTGATATTGTGCTGACCTTTTATCCTACTCTTAGAACAAACTAACCGACATACCCTTCATTTTACTATCATCCATGTGCCTATCCAAGAGTCGTTTAAATGTCCTAATGTATCTGGTTCTACTATCACCGTTGGCGGTGCATTTAGAGTCAGAGTTATAGAGGTGTACAGCATGGAAACAGACCCTTCGGTCCAACCCGTCCATACTGACCAGATATCCCAACCCAATCTAGTCCCACCTTCCAGCACCTGGCCCATCTTCCTCCAAACCCTTCCTATTCATATACCCATCCAAACGCCTCTTAAATGTTGCAATTGTACCAGCCTCTATCACATCCTCTGGCAGATCATTCCATACACGTACCACACTCTGTGTGAAAAAGTTTCCACTTAGGTCTCTTTTATATCTTTCCCCTCTTACCCTAAACTTATGCCCTCTAGTTCTGGACTTCCTGACCCCAGGGAAAAGACTTTGTCTATTTATCCTATCCATGCCTCTCATAATTTTGCAAACCTCTAAGGTCACTCCTCAGCCTCTGGAGCTCTAGGGAAAACAGTCCCAGCCTGTTCAGCCTCTCCCTATAGCTTAGATCCTCCAACCCAGGCAACATCCTTGTAAATCTTTTCTGAACCCTTTCAAGTTTCACAATATGTTTCTGATAGGAAGGACACCAGAATTGTACGCAGTATTCCAACAGTGGCCTGACTAATGTCCTGTACAGCCGCAACATGACCTCCCAACTCCTGTACTCAATACTCTGACCAATAAAGGAAAGCCTACCAAATGCCGCCTTCACCTATTCTATCTCCCTGCGACTCCACTTTCAAGGAGCTTTGAACCTGCACTCCAAGGTCTCTTTGTTCAGCAACACTCCCTAGGACCTTACCATTAAGTGTATAAGTCCTGCTAAGATTTGCTTTCCCAAAATGCAGCACCTTGCATTGATCTGAATTAAACTCCATCTGCCACTTCTCAGCCCATTGGCCCATCTGGTCAAGATCCTGTTGTAATCTGAGGTAACCTTCTTTGCTATCCTCTACACCTCCAATTTTGGTGACATCTACAAACTTACTAACTATACCTCTTACGCTTGCATCCAAATCATTTATGCAAATGACAAAACGTAGAGGGCCCAGCACCGATCCTTGTGGCACTCCATTGGTCACAGGCCTCCAGTCTGAAAAACTACCCTCCACCACCCTCTGTCTTCTACCTTTTGGGCCAGTTCTGTATCCAAATGGCTAGTTCTCCCTGTATTCCATGAGACCTAACCTTGCTAATCAGTTTCCCATGGGGAACCTTGTCGAACACCTTACTGAAGTCCATACAGATCACATCTACCGCTCTGCCCTCATCAATCTTCTTTGTTACTTCTTCAAAAAACTCAATCAAGTTTGTGAGACATGATTTCCCACACACAAAGCCATGTTGACTATCACTAATCAGTCCTTGCCTTTCCCAATACATGTATATCCTGTCCCTCCGGATTCCCTCCAAAAACTTGCCCACTACTGATGTCAGGCTCATTGGTCTATAGTTCCCTGGCTTGTCCTTCCCACCCTTCTTAAACAGTGGCACCACGTTAGCCAACCTCCAGTTTTCCAGCACCTTACCTGTGACTATCAATGATACAAATATCTCAGCAAGAGACCCAGCAATCACTTCTCTAGCTTCCCTCAGAGTTCTAGGGTACACCTGATTTAGGTCCTGGGGATTTATCCACCTTTATGCGTTTCAAGACATCCAGCACTTCTGTAATTTGGACATTTTGTGAGATGTCACCATCTATTTCCCTACAGTCTATATCTTCCATATCCTTTCCACAGTAAATACTAAAGCAAAATACTCCCCCATTTTCTGTGGCACCACACAAAGGCCGCCTTGCTGATCTTTGAGGGGCCCTATACTCTCCCTAGTTACCCTTTTGTCCTTAACGTATTTGTAAAAACCCTTTGGATTCTCCTTAATTCTATTTGCCAAAGCTACGTCATGCCGCCTTTTTGCCCTCCTGATTTCCCTCTTAAGTATACTCCTACTGCCTTTATACTCTTCTAAGGATTCACTCGATCACTGTTTATACCTTACATATGCTTCCTTCTTTTTCTTAACCAAACCCTCAATTTCTTTAGTCATCCAGCCTTTCCTTTTCCCCCTAACAGGAATATACTTTCTCTGGATTCTTGTTATCTCATTTCTGAAGGCTTCCCATTTTCCAGCCGTACCTTTACCTGCCCTCAATCAGGTAAAGTTCTTGCCTAATACCGTCAAAATTGGCCTTTCTCCAATTTAGAACTTCAACTTTTAGATCTGGTCTATCCTTTTCCATCATTATTTTAAATCTAATAGAATTACGGTTGCTGGCCCCCAAGTGCTCTCCCACTGACACTTCAGTCACCTGCCCTGCCTTACTTCCCAAGAGTAGGTCAAGTTTTACACATTCTCTAGTAGGTACATCCACATACTGAATCAGAAAATTTTCTTGTACACACTTAACAAATTCCTCTGCATCTAAACCCTTAACACTATGGCAGTCCCAGTCTGTGTTTGGAAAGTTAAAATCCCCTACCATAACCACCTTATTATTCTTAGAGATAGCTGAGATTTCCTTACAAGTTTGGTTTCTCAATTTCCCTCTGACTATGAGGGGGTGTATAATACAATCCCAATGAGGTGATCATCTCTTTCTTATTTCTCAGTTCCACCCAAATAACTTCCCTGGATGTATTTCCAGGAATATCCTCCCTCAGCACAGCTGTAATGCTATCCCTTATCAAAAATGCCACTTTCCCCTCCTCTCTTGCCTCCCTTTCTATCCTTCCTGCAGCATTTGTATCCTGGAACGTTAAGCTGTCAGTCCTGCCCATCCCTGAGCCATGTTTCTGTAATTGCTATGATATGCCAGGAACATGGGATTGAGTTCATCTGCCTTCCCTGTTAGGCCACTTGCATTGAAATAAATGCAGTTTAATTTATTAGTCCGACCTTGTTCCTGCCTGCTCTGACTGTTTGCCTTGCTTCTGTTCTCAACTGTACCAGTCTCAGTTTGATCTCTTTCCTCACTATCTTCCTGGGTCCCTACCTTACTAGTTTAAATCCTCCCGAGCAGCTCCAGCCAATTTCCCTGCCAGTATATTAGTTCCCTTCCAATTTAGGTGCAATCTGTCCTTCTTGTACAGGTCGCTTCTACCCCGAAAGAGATTCCAATGATTCAACAATGTGAATTGAAGAACAAAATTAAAATTACCTGTTGTATTGTGAGGATGGTTAACCAAATCAGTTCATTGAAGTATATTTGGAAAGTGGCTTCCTTATAGTTGGTGGTGACATTTTCAGACACAGCAGATTTTGTATCACCCTAATGCTAAAATTGGAGGTGCAGCGGACAGCAAAGAGGGTTACCTCCAGATTACAACAGGATCTGGACCAGATGGACCAATGGGCTGAGAAGTGGCAGATGGAGTTTAATTCAGATAAATGCGAGGTGCTGCATTTTGGGAAAGCAAGTCTTAGCAGGACTTATACACTTAATGATAAGGTCCTAGGGAGTGTTGCTGAACAAAAAGACCTTGGAGTGCAGCTTCATAGCTCCTTGAAAGTGGAGTCGCAGGTAGATAGGGTAGTGAAGATGGCGTTTGGTATACTTTCCTTGATTGGTCAGAGTATTGAGTACAGGAGTTGGGAGGTCATGTTGCAACTGTACAGGACATTGGTTAGGCCACTGTTGGAATATTGCGTGCAATTCTGGTCTCCTTCCTATCGGAAAGATGTTGTGAAACTTGAAAGGGTTCAGAAAAGATATACAAGGATGTTGCCAGGGTTGGAGGATTTGAGCTACAGGGAGAGGCTGAACAGGCTGGGGCTGTTTTCCCTGGAGCGTCGGAGGCTGAGGGGTGATCTTATAGAGGTTTACAAAATTGAGGGGCATGGATAGGATAAATAGACAAAGCCTTTTCCCTGGGGTTATGGAGTCCAGAACTAGAGGGCATAGGTTTAGGGTGAGGGGAAAGATATAAAAGAGAGCTAAAGGGCAACTTTTTCACGCAGAGGGTGGTACGTGTATGGAATGAGCTGCCAGAGGATGTGGTGGAGGCTGGTACAATTGCAACATCTAAGAGACATTTGGATGGGTATATGAATAGGAAGGGTTTGGAGGGATATGGGCCAGGTACTGGCAGGTGGGACTAGATTGGGTTGGGATATCTGGTCGGCGTGGAGGGGTTGGACCAAAGGGCCTGTTTCCATCCTGTATGACTCTTAATATAACTTCAATACAAAAATCAAATCACATTTTCTTTTAGCTACTGAGTTGCAGTTACTTTCACTAGAAAATGACCGTAAACATCTAGGATACATAAGTACGAATATGGGCTACATTCTAATTTAAAATTACTGCAGCTTTAGTTTTGCAAAGTTTACTGACCCTGAATTCTGCAATTGTGAACTTAGTGTAATTCCTTCATTGTAAAGGTCAAGCCACCATAGTACAACTGGACGATAGGTCTGCTCTCTATTAGAGTGCTGATGGTTTAACCTGTGAGTCAGCACACTGCAGGCGAGGGGAGAGGTTGAGAAGGAGACCTCTTCATGATAACCTCACCTGATGTGAGAATTGAACCCACACTGTTGATATCACTCTGCATTACAAACTTGCTGACCAGCTAACCGCACCTCCAATTGTTCATTCCTAAAGAATCCACGTTTCTACATTCCAAACAGAATAAAGGCGTAAACCTACTGTCTGCTTCGTTCAGAGAAAAGCACACTCATCCTAGAGTGAGAAGGGCACGTGTTCAAGCCCACATCATGAATAGCCTTCATAAACTTAAATCAACACTTTATGCAACATTCATGTGGTGCTGCCAAAATCAGAGATGCACTTCTAATCAGAATAAAGGTTAGACCCCAAGTTCTGATTTCCAGAGTTATAGTGAATAGTGGTTCAATGCAATAAAGAGCAATGAGTTCTCTCTGTCTAACCCACAAATTTCCACTGACTAATGCTACCAAAACCAAGTTAAACTGTGAATTGTATTGCTATGAGGCTTGTGGCTCAACATACTATTCTACAGTGGAGAGATGGCTGTCCTTGTCTCTGCTCATAGTTTATGGCCTACATTGACCTCACTTTTCCTACGATGAATTGCTGTCTGACTCTGGAGGTTTTATGCAAACCCTCTTACATATGCTATTGTATGCAATATTTTTCTAAGTGCATCTTGTAGACCAGATTATTCCATCCTCTCTTCACAGTCTTTGCATGTGAATGATGTCATTTGTTATAATTTGCCATACATTGCCATCTCATTATCGTATCCATTCTCATTATACTGCAAACTGGTCTAACATTTACCAGAATCCTGAAACTTTTATGTGATGATTGACTGCAATATTTGCTTAATAAACCACACTGTACTTCAAAAAGAAATTAAGTCAAATGTTTTAAGATGCTTTTGAAAAACAAGGAATAAATTTGCAACCTAATATCTGAATGATATTAATAAAATTTGTGAAAATGAGATTCATAAACATGTGAAAGGAAGCAGTATCTTAACTATGATCCTGTATCTCAGGCTAAAGCCACTGTGGCTTAGAGGGGAACCACAACCTTCTGCCTATGAAAATGCAAATAGTTCATTATCCAGTCCAAAATCAACTTTCCGTTCCACAGTATAAAATATTACCGGGTACCATCTCTAAAGCTTCCTCAAAGCCAAAGCACATTGGCTACTGGTCTACTTTGATTCGATACACCCAAATAATAACTTGCTCAAAAAATGCAATAACGTACCAAATAGGCTGGTAAGATGTAGCTTTTAAAAAAGGTATATTCAGAGTCTCTGACCATTTTTCCAGTCGATATGATCATACACTATCTTTACTGATCCCTTGCCTACAACCAAATTGAACTAATACCCTTATTATTTCCCATTTCTGATCTGTCGTCTTTGTTGATTTTGGCACAGCTGGAGTCTCAGTCTGGTGCCTGGGAACAATCTTTGACATAGTGACTCAATGAATAGAGAAGCAAAGGTGCTCACTGTGCACAGCTCCAAATTGCTTTGAGCATTTTTGGGTCAAAGCCACCTGTACTAGAAGCACCATTTGTTTTGAGATGCATTATTCTTTTCTGGCTTACATCTTTATTCATATTGATACAATATTTAAGTCCACCGTATATTACTGTTAGAAGTCACTAAACCTTGTCAGCGAGAGTGAAGCCTGGTTTAAAAAATAGGCACTTAAAACCTCTGTCTGGAGGTAGTGTAAATGTACTCTGAAAACATCCTGCAACGAGTCTAAAATGATACTTAACTATGGTTACAAGAGTAACATTATCTACTATTTTCAATGAATTGACGATGAATTTTGAAAGCTGGGAATGAAAAGATGAATTGAAATAGAAAATGTTGAAAAGACTGTCCAAACAACATAGTATTTCTGATTTGCCTGACAAGGTGGCATTGCATCACAACCTTCCTGACAAGGTGTTAATTGATCCTGTAATACATATTAGTACAGTATCAAAAAAGTGTTACAGAATGAAGAAAATTTATCACCTTTTATTTGCTGAATTTTATCATTGAGATATGTGAAAAGTAGTGAGCATTCTATCTGACATAGCAGCACAAAAATTGTAGTGACTAAAATCCGTACTGTTTAGCAATTTTTAAAATCTTGAAGTAAATGTTGCTAATTGAAGAATGCTCCATAATGTGTTATTGGAAGCAAACCACACAATGATTATGTTTAATGATTATGGAGTTGCTGGTAGTACAATGCAAGTGAAAAAATCACCAGGTGCAGAGTTAACTACATAATTTAGAATTCGGTTTCTCTCCCCGATTTGGCATTTGCTTTAGTGAAATTTCTAAATCCAATTGCACTTGACTCTGAAAATGCTTTCACTGACCACATGTGTGCTACATTACTTCCTTTAGAGGCATAAACGTTCATAACATGGGAAATGGTCTCCTTTAATATCTCTGTGGTTCTTTGCAAGAGCAATGCTAAATGAGTTCCACTGCCATGCTCTCATCATGCTTTGTATTTTCATCTATCAAATGTTTATCTGCCTCTCCTCTAAGATTTGTAATGTTCTGTGCCTCAACTGGCTACTTTGGCTAATAATTCATTGTTCCAACAATCTTCTGTATGAAGAATTACCCCTAGCTTCCCCATTTATTTTTGAGTGGTCATTTAACTTGATGACCCTCTCATCTTGGTATCCTTAAACCGATGAAATAATTTTAAGTGGTGAGGTTTTATTTCCCTTTCACCTTCTGTGCTCCAGGAACAAAAGTCTTATTGTATACAGACCCTTCTCATCATAATATATTCATTCCTAGTCTTGGCATTATCATGATGATTTTAAGGTGTGTGATCTCTAGGGTTTTTATTACCTTTTCTATAATGGTATGTCAAGAACTGGACATAATACTTAACCTATGGTTTTTTTTGTACAAATTTATCACCATTCCTATAAGTCCCTATTTATAAAATCAAAATGTTTAATTTCTATTAAAATTATCGCATATCTATTTTTGCAATATTATGTACTTAGACGTTTTCACTGTACTTTCATTGAGTTTATGCTTTCATTCCTTGCTTTTTTTCCCTCTTAAAATCCATTACCTCACATTATTCACTTTTGTTTGCATCTGCTACCTGTCTGCCCATTCTTCTAACCTGGCAGTCTCCCTGATGTCTCTCACTATATTCCATTTACAGTATTGTTTGGCAAGCCTTCTACTTTGTCTTGTTTGCAGATGTTGAGATGAAACCTGTCAAATCATTCCATGTATACTTATAACAAAACAGGATTTAATACTGATCCCTGTGATATAATACTGTTCCAATCCAGGCATATTCATTTTCCTTTTTCACTTGTTTTCGGTTATTCTACCACTTTTCTATCCATGCTGGTATACTCCCTTGTGAGCATACACCATATTTTCCTATTATGCCTTTTCTTAGCTAGCTTATTTAAAGCCTTCTGAAAATCCATATATTGTACAGCACTTCCCTTCACTATCGATTTGGTCACTTTAAATACTCTATTAAATTGTCAAAATATAATTTGACTTTGACAAATCTATGCTTGACTTAACCCGTATATGGTTATTTTGAATGATGAATTTTAAGCATTTGACTATAATCAGATTAGCCAGTTAATAGTTTAGATTAGATTAGATTGCTTACAGTATGGAAACAGGCATTTCGGCCCAACAAGTCCACACCGACCCTCCGAAGAGTAACTGATCCAGACCCATTTCTCTCTGACTAATGTACCTAACACTACGGGCATGGCCAATTCACCTGACCCGCACAGCTTTGGACTGTGGGAGGAAACCGGAGCACCTGGAGGAAACCCACGCAGATACGGGAAGAATGTACAAGCTCCACACAGACAGTCATCCAAGGCTGGAATCGAACCAGGGTCCCTGGTGCTGAGAGGCAGCTGTGCTCACCACTGAGCAACAGTGCCGTCTGGTGCTATCTTTACCTAGGTAATCTTTCTCTCCTGTTTTAGAACAAAGTTGGTACATTAGCTGCTTTCAAAGTTGGAAGATTGTAGATAGCAAATATTTCTGAAAGCCACTCTTACCTTCCTACAGACACAAAACATATTTACTGCAAGCATTGTAAAGTATCCATTTTGAATTCTGCTGTTTTTCTTAGAGCCAATTCATTTTGTAGTGATCATCTTGGGGCACAAATTATTTTAGTTTTCAAGGACTCTTTGTGAAATTTTCTCAAGGACAAGTTTTTGATTTTTTTGGGATTGTCTATTGGTTTTCTGGACCTCTTTCTTAAATCTCCCTAACTCGTCTATTAGGTGAAGCAATCACATAGATCAACTGAATTATAATGGAGTATATGGAATACTGCAGTATCCTCAATTAGTATCAATTCTCCACTAAACATATCGTGACAACATGCAAATAAACCATTAATTTCTTGGACTCTACAGTTTATAAATTGTCACAACACCATATCCTTTTATTTTTGCAACCACCTCCTCTCCCATACCCTCTTGCAGCCTCCTCGTCTTAACGACTTTTGAGAAGATTTGTAGCTAAAGTTGATGATAAATATGTAAGTTAGCTTGCTGAGCTGGAAGATTTGTTTTCAGATGTTTTGTCACCATGACTTGGTAACATCATTATTTGAGAGTCTCTGGTGAAGAGTTTGTGGTATGTCACACCTCTCTATTCATAAGTCTGGTTTCTTAAGGTGGGTAATGTCATTCCTAGTTGTTTTTTCAAGGGAAGGTAGATGGAGGTCTAAATCAATGTGTTTATTGATGGAGTTCTGGTTAGAATGTTATGCCTCTAAGAATTCTCGTGTGTGTCTTTGTTTCATCTGTTTTAGGGTGTGTGTGTTGTCCCAGTCAAAGTGGTGTCCTTCTTTGTCTGTATGAATAGAAACTAATTAGTGAGAGTGGGTCATATCTTTTGGTGACCAGTTGGTGTTTATGTATCTTGGTGGGAAGTGTCCTGCTTGTTTGTCTGATGTAGTTTTTTTACAGTCCTTGCATGTTATCCTGTAAATGACATTAGTGTTGCTGGTAGTACCTAACGGATCCTTTAGGTTAATTAGTTCCTGTTTAAGTGTGTTGGTGGGTTTGTGGGCTACCATGATGCCAAGGGGTCTGAATAGTCTGGAGGTCATTTCTGATATGTCTTTGATGTGGTTTTTGGTTGCATTGTGTCTACTTGTTTGGGTTTGTTTCTGAGGAATCGGTGGATTGTGTTTGAGTACCCATTTTTCTTGAAAACGTTGTATAGATACTTTTCTTCTGCTTAATATAGTTCTTGGATGCTGCAGTGTGATGTGGCTCGTTGAGATAATGTCTTGTTGCAGTTCCGTTTACGGGTGTTGGGCTGATTGCGTCTGAAGTTAAGTATTTAGGTCTGTGTTTGTTCTGTAGATACTGATTTGAAGCTCTCCGTTCATTGTATGTTCAACTGCCACGTCTAGGAATGGGAGTCTGTTGTTATTCTCCTCTATTTTTTTTTTTGTGAATTTTTTGCCTGTTCGGATATTGTTGATGGTGTTGTATGTTTCCTCTAATTTATTACGTTTTGTGATGACAAAGGTGTCATCCGTGTAGTGGACCCAAAGTTTGGGTTGAATAGAGGCAGCTTGTTCAAGTCTCTGCATTACTGCTTCTGCTATTAGCCTTGATATTGGTGATCTCCTAGTTTCTCAATGTGGCAGCTGTCAACTTCTCTTCCCTTGACACCCTTCACCAATTTTTTTGCAGCATTCCTCGCCCCCCCCCCCCCCCCCATCCACTTGTCAAGCAATAGTCACCCTGCCACTCCTCACCCCTTTTGTAGACCCCTCTGTTGTCTAGTGTGCCCTCACATCTTCCTAGCAGATGTATATTCCCCTCTTACCCAGGTGATGGGTTCTTTGTTCCTCAACAAATGCAGCTCTGGCTCTCCCATTGACTCCCTCACTGTGACCACTTTCAGGGGTGAATTTCCCTGCAGCCCACATTAACTTTATCTAGTGCACCTACATATGTAATTTCATTCGTATGTGAGGTGCTATACACTCCTTACAAGACGAGGAGCACTACCAACTTCATTACCAACAATTGTGTTGCTTGCCTGTGCTGCACCTGATGGGAGAGATGATGCTTAGGAAATGAAGTGGAATATTAAGTTCCTCAAGGTTAAGTACAACAAACCTTTTAAAAAAGACATGTCCTTGTCTTCAGTGAGCGGCTGACAGTCATAGTAGCTTCCTACTGCTATATCAACTTGAGTTTGTGTGTAGATATAACATGTAACCATAATCTATCTCTCTTCCAGGAAATTTACACCAGTTTGCACATACCATTTGCAACACAATTTAATTATAGCAATGTACCACAGTGATGGTATTTTCCATTGGTTTCAATGTCTGATTTCTGTTCTTCCCCCACCATCATATTCGTCTGGGAAAAAGAATTGTATCCGTTTATCTGGAAGATGTTTGTAGAGATAAATGGTTAATTTGCTTCTGTTTTAAACTCATTTTGCAAGCAATAATGAGCTTGACTGACACAAACATGATGTATCTTCCCTGAAGTCAAACCTATATTTCTGTTCAGATTTTATTTTTTTCCTCAATTAATACATTTCACAACTGTCTGACGTCTTATGAAAGGAATGAATATAAAGCAGATTTTATTGAATAAGCACTTTAGGAAAATATTATCTGTAGTTGACAGACTAAAGCAGCATTCAAAGGTATCATCATGAAACCAGAATGTAGTGCTGCACTGAGGACTATTGTATAATCCCAATTAGCCAGCAAAGGGATTAGCTGGGAAATTCATAACGTTATTTTACAGAAGTATGGTGAATTTAATAATTTTTCAGTATATGGTTCCAGTACTTAATTTTATGGTTTGCGCAGTATGCTGTAAAAATATTTTTTATTAAAACTTATTACAATATTGTGCCTTGGGTCTAACGCACAAAAATCAGGGAGTAGCTAAATGCAATCTGAATTTGAGCATGTTATTAACCAAAATATGCACATTACAAATTGAATGTGAATGTGAGTATGAATAAGAAATAAACCCAAAATGAGAAATCACTTTAAGTGGTTGTCAGAAAACCATAGCAAAATGGAGCTCTTTATTAAATCTAATGAGTTTTTCTCCCAATGGATGTAATACTTAAGTTTATATAATAAGTGGTGGTTGCAGTTTGACTACACTAGTTCAACTGCACTTCCAATTATAAGGCTGTAGGTATTTGAATTCTATGCCCGAATATTGATATGTGTTTAGTTTTTGCCGAGTTGCTAGATGGAGTGATACAGGATTGAGAGGGTTGGGATTGAATGAGGGAATATGACAAAATATGAGTAGAACCAGAGCCATTAAGAAGCACACTGATCCTTTTGCTTTGTCATTAGTAGTCTTAATGAAGAGTCATCCAGAGCTCATGGGCAAACAAGAAATGGAGGACTTCGTGGGGAAAGATAAGAACAGTAATTGATTATAGAATGTTACAATTGCCAGTGCAAATGAGATTACCAAATAAACATCAGTTTCTTGATTTGATGTTGTAGATATTTATGGTTGTGTATTTATAGTGATTCAAAATCGCCCAAAGAATATCTAGCTATTAGAAGTGGTGGTTCAGATCTTTACTGATTTTGTGGGAGTGGAGGAGTGTACTGGAGAAGGGCGAGAGAGAAAAAATGGGAAAAAGTAAAATTCTGCTAGTTATTGGGAAGTCATGTTTGTATCTTCAGTCAGCATAATCAGTACAAATAGGAAAAGCTGGGATTGAGTGCTTTTATGAACTTATCATCTGATTATTAATTTTTTTTGACCATTTGTAGACCATGTTTTGAAATTTGATTACTTTCAATTTTGGTTTACTTTCCTTACTTTCACTGAATCACCAGTGTTTTCCAGATGTTCTGTGATATTTGCTGAGGTATGGTAGGACCTTTTTATTAAGTTGTGCTTGTAACCATTTTCATGTATGTTTAGCAATCTTGCCAGCTATGAATGACATCAAAACTGATACGATGAAATGCGTTTGCTCTGTAAAGTATCGAGTCATTACAGCACAGAATGAATTTAGCTAATTGAGTCTATGCTGAAAAGACTAGTTTTTATTCTGTGTTTGTTACCACTGCAGCTGTAAGGAGTACCCTCAGTGGCCAGTCAGTCGTAGTCCCTGTGATGTTACTGTCGGTGATGCCACAGGACTTCTGTACTAGCTTCATGTATAAAGTTCCTTTCATGTAGCAATGTAATGCCCCTGAAATTAATTGGGAAGCCATTTACTCAGAGGAGGGCTCAAAAAGAGGCCTCCATACCTCCCTCCCTGCCCTAGTCCCTGAGCAAAAGTGGTGAGCCAGGCAGTGGCAAGGGGGTGGCCAGTGATGAGAGGTGTAGTAAACAGTGAGGAGGGAAGTAACAACTGGTCAGAATATGCCCAGTTCTGCAAAATGTGGACAAGTTTTGGTTCTAGTGCAGTGTGGACGCACATGGATACCATAGAATCCCTATAGTGTGGAAACAGGCCATTTGGCCCAAGTCCACACCGACCCTCCAAAGAGTAAACCCATTCCCCTACTACTCTACGTTTTACCCCTAATCTACACATCCCTGAATACTATGGGCAATTTAGCATGGCCAATTCACCTAACCTGCACATCTTTGGATTGTGGGAGGAAACCGGAGCACCCGGAGGAAACCCACGCAGACAGGGGGAGAATGTGCAAACTCCACACAGACAGTCACCCGAGGCTGGAATCGACCCCAGGTCCTTGATGCTGTGAGGCAGCAGTGCTAACCACTGAGCCACCGTTCAAGGTCATTGGCAGATTTTTATACCTGCGATTATCTGTAGACATTCTTGTAACACCCAAAATAAGAACATGAAAAACTTGCTTTTGTATAGCACTTTCAAGGTAAAGAAACAGCCAAGAGATTTGACAGATAGGCACAAATAAAATGGATAGGGTAAAAACAATGACTGCAGATGCTGAAAACCAAATACTGGATTAGTGGTGCTGGAAGAGCACAGCAGTTCAGGCAGCATCCAACGAGCAGCAAAATCGACGTTTCGGGCAAAAGCCCTCCTGATGAAGGGCTTTTGCCCGAAACGTCGATTTCGCTGCTCGTTGGATGCTGCCTGAACTGCTGTGCTCTTCCAGCACCACTAATCCACAAATAAAATGGATGTTGAACCACAAAGGGAGACTAGTGGAGAAGTTTCAGAGTTACAATTGAAGTGTTGCATATCATCAGAATTTGACTTTTGATTTATGTTGTGACTGTGTAGTGTTTATGCATTCTTTTTAGTTTAATTATTTTATGATTGCTTCTGTACATGACTTCATATTTTAATGCCAGAAACAATAGATCTCAGGTCCAGGAATCAAATTTCTAAGGGGCAAATATAATAACATAAGGGACACCTAGGTACAAGTCTGTGTGTCATGAAAACTGTCGATACATTTATTTGGTATTTTGCTAAACTGGTAAATGTTGGCAGAAACCTTTTTTAAAAAATGAGTTAACCTTTCTGTCAATCGGCCTTGGCAATTCTATTTGCTGTTTCCTCAATTACAGATTTTGCAGGTGTGACATCTTTCAATGGCATTATGGTAACAGAAGCACTGAGGAAAATCTCCTAATTTCTGCCAGCTCTCAACTTCTTTGTCAGTCCTCAGAATGATTGACACCTTTTAAGTCTGTTCCATTGGGAGTTTGGCTAGCACTGACTTTCTGCCACTAGATGCTGCCGTTGCGCTTTGTAAGTTGTGCTGTGAAGACAATGGTAAATGGGTGAAATCACAAACGTTTTAAACTAAATGATAACTGGAGTTCTTGATCAAAGCACATTTATTTAATTTGATCTGATGTAATCTGTAAACAGCTAAAACCCAATAAGTAAATGCTTGTTGTAAATGTCAAAAGCAGATTTTTAAAAATCTAAAATAATCTCCATTTCTATGATAAGTACCAGATTATTATTGCAACTCCACAATGTTGCATATTCAAAAACTTAGTAAACTTTAAACACCTCTCTAGTGAGTCTTTACTTCACTTCAGTGAATCTATACTTTAAAATTAGATGTTGTAAAACTCAAAAAGCTAAATGGCTAAAGATGCTGTCTGCAACATTTTCAATTCAGGTTGAGATGCCTAAAAATAAGTGAAACAACTGACAAAAATAGTTGTATTTTGTTCTGAGAAATCACATTGAATTTTGGGTGAATCATTTAAAAGACATTTTTAAATTGTGAAATATTTGAAAACCCCCGTCAACCACAGATTTTTTTTAAAAAGAATTTTCCCTGAAGCAAAATGTGCATCATACATATTTCATGGTAAACAAGAAATGTTTAATAGGATGCCTGAGAGTTATGGGCCTCAGTTCTGTCACCATCAATAACCTGAAATCTGCAGTGTTGTCCTTTTGGTCCCCTTGATGTTTGCTAACCTGTGAAATATCATGAGACCTGTTTTCAGCTATTTGGACAAGCCCCTAGTTGTTCCATTGATATTTTAAGACTAAACCAAAAATAATATTGGATTCAAAGTTTGGGAGAAGATTTGTAGCTCGGGTGCTCGTTGTTGTGGTTCTGTTCGCCGAGCTGGGAATTTGTGTTGCAAGCGTTTCGTCCCCTGTCTAGGTGACATCCTCAGTGCTTGGGAGCCTCCTATGAAGCGCTTCTGTGATGTTTCCTCCGGCATTTATAGCGGCTTGTCTCTGCCGCTTCTAGTTGTCAGTTCCAGCTGTCCGCTGCAGTGGCTGGTATATTGGGTCCAGGTCGACGTGTTTGTTGATAGAATCTGTGGATGAGTGCCATCAACAAACACAATCAACAAACATGTCGACCTGGACCCAATATACCGGCCACTGCAGCGGACAGCTGGAACTGACAACTAGAAGCGGCAGAGACAAGCCGCTATAAATGCCGGAGGAAACATCACAGAAGCGCTTCATAGGAGGCTCCCAAGCACTGAGGATGTCACCTAGACAGGGGACGAAAAGCTTGCAACACAAATTCCCAGCTCGGCGAACAGAACCACAATAATATTGGATTTCAGGAGCTGATGTCAACCAAAGAGGACCTGTCCAGTGCTTGAGCTAACTTGACCATACAGGTCATTTTGCTGTAACGTGCGTTTCGTTAACGCAAATTCGCTATGATGCGGTTGACAGATTGGGGATACTATTTCTATAGCACGAACTTTTAAAATGTGCATTGGTTATAAGGCGATTCTGGCCCCATTAGTTTAAATGGTACTGCTATTCCAAAATTTTCTTAGGATTGCACAAGAACAGAACTACCGAGTTACTGAACCTACTTAACCTCAGCTAACTGGTAAATGCCTGTTGTTTCATGTGGTAAACTGTTTAAACAACTTTTGTTTCTTAATATAAGTCATGTTTGGCATTGATTACACTGATTTCTAACCAGAGGAAATGGTTTTGAAGCAGTTTTGGTAGCCTCTTGAGAATTGGTAGTAAGTTGTTTGATGTTAATTTATTTGCATGCTCCCCTGCAGTAGATGATATCTGTTTATACCTGGAGATTCCCATGGTGAATTAGAAGCATGCTGCAGAAGCACTCCACTCTGTAATTATTTCATATCAGATGTTGACTTGAATGGCAACAGCTACCTGGGTGGTTATTAGTGATAGCAAAAATTGATTAAGGCTGGAAAGCCTGTAGTACTGATATTCATACAAGATGTAATGCTTTAAGGCCCAAAAGGAATATAATGACTTCTTAATTAAAGCTGCAGTGTTCAGGAATTGTCAGTGTTGGAAAATGTTATGACTGTAAAGTTCTGTCACTATTAAAAATTGCATATTTGACTTCCATTTTAAGAATTTACTTCTGAAGCCACTTAATGTGAATGTAGTGTTGATTCAAGTTTTTTTTCCATCAATCCCAGGGATGCTGCCAGCATTATGTCTCAGATTGGTTATCCCACTTGGTGGAGAAAAAGTGACTTATAAATGTTAAAGAAATGTAGAGCAAACTGACACTTCCTAAGATGTTCAGCCGTTGCATCTCCTTCTGCCCCAGAAAAATAATGGAATGGTTTATTCCCACACAATCTGCTCAGTGAATTGTGTGCAAATCTGTTGTGTTGTAACCAGCCTTTAACATTCCTTATTTTGAGGCACAGATCATGTTTTTGTATTTTTCCTTTCTTTAATATTTTAATTGTTTAAGAATTTTCAAATAAGTAATGAGAGTATTAGGTCAAGGAATACTGTTACAATGAATGGTTTTTAACAATATCCTGATTGCTTTTAATGTGAGAACTGTTCATAATGCATTATTGAAGTTGGCTTGTGTTCTAAAGAGGCTTTTAAAAAAAATCTATATGAAACCAAAGTCTTTACACAGCAGGCCCAATATCTGGAAATATTAATACACTCAAAGTCCAGAGGTTCAGTTATGGAATCAAAGTGAATGGGGGCATTTTTTTGAATCCACTGTTCCTGCTTTCTGCTTGTAAATGGCCACCAGCAGACAATCCCCATCCTATCTGAATATGGTATTTTATAGAGGTGTGCAGTCGCAAGCAAAAACCGCAAAGTGCAGAAGTACTACCTAAACCAACCACTAATCACAGGGATTATTAGCAATAAACTCACTTTTCGTACTGTACTAAGTACTTTTTATACTATGAATGCACCAATGCAGTGAGGGTATAACCAAGAATATTTTAAAAAAACAAATGCAGATTAATGTATTTTAAAATGTAGTTAGTGGAACAGCTTTCAAAATAAGCTTCCTGCATCTGGAAACATAGTACAGTGGATGTACTGAACATTATTCATTTAGTTCAGTAGACTCCGGTCACTGATCCCAGCTGGTGGAATAGTGCTTACTAATGAAATGGTGCAGCACTGGAAGGGACAGTGATGTGGTTAGTTTCTACTCATTCTGCCCACTTTGGTTTCCACATACGGTTTCCATGTTCTATACAATTACTTTGCAGAATTAAGTAAAATGGTTTAACATGGACAGAACTCTTGTATTGAAAACTAAATTGAAGTTTTGTTTTAAGCAGATATGTCATGACTGTGATTAATTTAGATTGATAAATTGTGGTAGAATTTCTTTTTCACAATCAGTCTGGACATTTACAAAATATAGGGCAACATTACAGTGGACTGAGATGGAAAGAGTGGAGTAGATGCTCATATGGACCAATAACATTAACATAGATCTATTGATCAAAAATGGCAGTTTGTGTGTTGCAACTACTTTGTAAAAGTAGGAAGATCTGAAAAATCTTACTGTGTTGTACTCCACATAACACAAATTAAGCTTAAGAAGGTAGGCACCTTGTTGATCAAGAGACTTTGTATGCAGTTGTGTGCGAGTAAATCTTTAAAGTTGGAGGAAAATGGTTGGAATGGTTTAAAATGATCATTACTAGAATTGATTTTAAAGCATTTGGTTCATAGTACTCAAGTAGGAGATCTCTTTGCCTGTGGTGTAACACCAAGCTTTGTGTACCATTGTGCAACTTAACTCATTGTTGCATCAATGTAAATGTGATCAAGAATGGAAATCAGAATCAATCCAGGCTCACAGATATCTGATTTCTTCTGTTCTGTGGCAGGTGTATTTACCTCCTCCTGAGATCCACACTCAGTGCCATGAACTGCCACTTAACATCCCCTCACGCTATCACAAAGCTATTCTGTCCCCAGTTCTCCTTCATTCCTTGGCTTTTTTGACATTTTAACAAGAAACATTTTCTCTTCCTTTAAGGTATTAAGGAACACCAGCTGCAACAATTCAGATACCACACATCTCTAGAACCTTCCTCCCCTCTCCATCCCTCTGACTCTGTTCCTTCTCCAACATTACCTCTTGTTGAGTATTTATCATACCTTCTGACTTTGCGCTACCTGATGCTGAAAGATCTGTACTTGGCAAAGGACTTAGTTTTATTCGTTTTTGCCCTCACCTCAATGAATTTCAGGGATGATGAGACATCAACCCCTTTTTTTTTCTGGCACCTTCATTTCAATGCCTATTTCTTTGAATAGGTGTTGTTTCCCCATCCCACTGACCCTTTCACTGGCCTCCAACATTCTTACTCCAGCTGGACCCCTTCGTCTGACCTCCTGTTCCAATTAGGTATCCTTCAGGACTGAACACTGAGTTTAACAATTTGAGTGTGAACATCTCCCTCCATGTTTGTTCCCCACCCTACACCCCAGGTCCTGTTCTGTATGGACCATTCTTTGCACAGCCAGTGCATTTCCAATTATTCACAGTTCACATTATTGTCTATTCAACATTGCCTTCTTCCCCGTCTTACTGTCAGCAAACCCTTTACTTCCTTTTTTTCTTTTTGTCTGTCTGGCTCTCTGTCTGTCTGGCTCTCTGTCTGTCTGGCTCTCTGTCTGTCTGGCTCTCTGTCTGTCTGGCTCTCTGTCTGTCTGGCTCTCTGTCTGTCTGGCTCTCTGTCTGTCTGGCTCTCTGTCTGTCTGGCTCTCTGTCTGTCTGGCTCTCTGTCTGTCTGGCTCTCTGTCTGTCTGGCTCTCTGTCTGTCTGGCTCTCTGTCTGTCTGGCTCTCTGTCTGTCTGGCTCTCTGTCTGTCTGGCTCTCTGTCTGTCTGGCTCTCTGTCTGTCTGGCTCTCTGTCTGTCTGGCTCTCTGTCTGTCTGGCTCTCTGTCTGTCTGGCTCTCTGGCTGTCTGGCTCTCTGGCTGTCTGGCTCTCTGGCTGTCTGGCTCTCTGGCTGTCTGGCTCTCTGGCTGTCTGGCTCTCTGGCTGTCTGGCTCTCTGGCTGTCTGGCTCTCTGGCTGTCTGGCTCTCTGGCTGTCTGGCTGTCTGGCTCTCTGGCTGTCTGGCTCTCTGGCTGTCTGGCTCTCTGGCTGTCTGGCTCTCTGGCTGTCTGGCTCTCTGGCTGTCTGGCTCTCTGGCTGTCTGGCTCTCTGGCTGTCTGGCTCTCTGGCTGTCTGGCTCTCTGGCTGTCTGGCTCTCTGGCTGTCTGGCTCTCTGTCTGTCTGGCTCTCTGTCTGTCTGGCTCTCTGTCTGTCTGGCTCTCTGTCTGTCTGGCTCTCTGTCTGTCTGGCTCTCTGTCTGTCTGGCTCTCTGTCTGTCTGGCTCTCTGTCTGTCTGGCTCTCTGTCTGTCTGGCTCTCTGTCTGTCTGGCTCTCTGTCTGTCTGGCTCTCTGTCTGTCTGGCTCTCTGGCTCTCTGGCTCTCTGGCTCTCTGGCTCTCTGGCTCTCTGGCTCTCTGGCTCTCTGGCTCTCTGGCTCTCTGGCTCTCTGGCTCTCCCTCTCTCTCCGCACCTTCTCTATCTATCCATCCCATCTGAACTCCTCCCCCAGGTCATCATCCTTTCCCCGCTGCTTTCAGTCCTGATGAGGGATTGCTTGACTTGAAGTATCAACTCCATTCTTCACTCCTCAGCTGCTGCCAGACCTGCTGAGTTTCTCTAACACTCTTTTGATTTTTGTTTCACATCCTCAGTATCCACAATTCTTTTCTTTTCTATTGCGATTCAGCTGTACTTGATGTGGTGACTCACTTCCTTTCTGTCGAATATTACTTTGTGCAGGCCCATGTGGCTGGAATGTCACTTTTTTTCATTTTATTTTTCCAGTTGGGTATTCTGTTATACATTGAAATGAGCATCTCAATCTTAGAAGTACTGCTGCTTTAAGTTAACAAGGATTTAGCAGCTCATTTGGTCAAATTCATTGTCTCATCGATCTATGCAAATATTAGCCTCATCGTCACGGCTGGAAATACTTTTCTGTTTTCCTATAAAGATATTGTCAGTCCCTCTTGGATTAATTTGTGTGCAAAACTGTAAAATGTTTATGCCAGCTAGCTAAGTGACAGGATGGTGGAATATTTAATTTTCTATCAATTCAAATTTCCAATCCATTGTTCTTAATTCATTTTAAAAAGCCACCATTTTAGGGTTTGTGTTGTATGCTGTATGTTTTTTTTCTAGCAGCTGCTTCTGGCATCATCTGTTTTACTGATTTATATACTGTGGAATTTTGTGTTTCCTTATCTTTTGGGAATTGTTCCAATTACTGTGAATCTTATGCAATTTAAGAATACATTTGAAAGTGCATATATGTTTTCTCCCTTTCTCGATATTCCATACTTCCAAACTTCGCAGGTTTCGAATTAACTTCCGTTGTACTATTGCTAATTTTAGTTTAAATAAAAACAAAACAACCACTGTTTGTTTGGTTCTAAAATCGATTTTTCAACTCAGCTAAACAAAAAAGGATGTTCATTTTTAAATGCTAATTACTAATTTATAAAATAAACATTAAATATTTAGACAAAAATAAAAATTTGATGACTTTAATATGTTAATAAATTCTACTAAATTTGAAAGCATTTTAAACGAATTTTGTACTCAAGAATACTGTATAGAGTAATCTCTTTGCTGTTTAAAATATGGTACCTCCAGAATGTTTGCACAGACATTAAGAACAAGTCACTAAAATTGACCAGTTATTTTTAAATGCCCTGAATCAGAGTTAACAAAAATGCAGTTGCATATGTACTAATGTATTTTAGCTGTCAGTATTAATATGTATGATAGGTAAACCATAAAAGCTGTTTGTCACATTTAAACAAATATGAATTCCCTAATGTGTAAAGTTCAAAAGATAACAGAGAATTCTAATATTATATAATTAATTAATAATTGTCAATAGGGCTACAGCTGGCTCTAAAATTCTCCTGCCTATTTTAATGAAATGTGCATATTTAATTGCAGGTTTCTTAACTATTCAACAAAATTGTTAGCATCATAAGTGCTGAATATTTTTTCTTCAAGTTGCGCCTCCCCATATTTCATAACTATAAAATGTGGATGATGCTGTAACTTTCGCTAAATCCCTGAGCACACTGTAGAAACAAACACAGCTGATCTTTCTAGAACATGGTGAGATTGTTCCACATATCAAGCAAAATGTTCGTTACAGGAGAGTCAAATGGCCAAGAATTGTATTGTTCTGGGTAAATTTATTGTTGTCTATCTGATGTCTTAAAGCTGTAGTGCCAGCTGCTCTTATTGTCCAGGAATTTACAGCGTTCATAAGGTAAGCTGTTTTCTTAGAATTCCCCAGAGGCAGAGATTAGCAGGACCATATGAATTTTAAGTGTGAGACACTAAATTAACTAAAGTAATTGAAGTCTGTCAATCATACTGATGCTCAGCCCATAATTTATGCCTCCTGGGCCCCACCCTCTATTTTACAGCTTTGAATCAATAATCCCACTTCCAATCTCCAGTAAAAATGATAAATGTCAGCTTGAAAAGAAACTTGCAGTAACAATGAACAAATTTGTTGATGTAGCAATAATCTGCAAAACTGCCTTATCAAGTATGCTTCTGAGAGAAAGAAAGAGTTGGGGGAAAGATATAATTCAAGTACTTAAGAAAACGCTGACTTATTTATGTTCTCTACCCAAGAATGGTCTTGACAAACAGGTTTCATTGTGTTCCTTAGAGAGTTTTAAGTCACTCAACTACGGTAAATGGGAAATAAATATTATTGTTAGACTTATGCCTCCTTGCTTTTTGGCACTCCTGTTCACAGTACAGTTACAAAAATCCAAGGTTTAGGTGCAGTCAATTAATGCTGACTGAAATTGACAGAGACGCATATGAAAGAAATTAATCCAATTATTTTGCTAGAAAATCTTTTAAAAGCTGTACCGTTCCAGTTAGTGAAAGAAAAATAGTTTTTTCCTTATCCCCTCATGACTGTTCTAAAAGCAAATTGATATTTCCTAGCAGAATTGGAGCTTATTCTGTATTAATCTGTCTCAATGATGACTGTATGAGCCAATATAAACCTCAGCAATGCATAGAGTGCTTGGTTTGTGCAGTAGTGAATTAATGACCTGTTTGCCAGAAAAATGTTATTCACTAATTAAGAGTATTCACTTAATAGGAAATTCATAACAACCCTTAGCACTATCTGGGATTATTCTACTCTTATAGGTCTTTAATGAGCCTGTGTATCAGAGACTTTCCATACCTGGAATTTTACAGATTTTATCCTCTTGTTTTCAACCCTGCCCCCACTGCACTGCTCCTCCAGTCACATCTGCACTGTGTGTAAAACAAATTGAATGTTATTGATTATTTGCAAGTTTGCAGGTAAGCTGATAAAGCACGATTTGAAATTGCTAATTTAAATCTTGTGCACTTTAATTTTAAGCCTTTTTTAATATTGAATTTTTTCACTCAAGGCCATGTATTCAACAGAAAATGCTTACTGTTGCCAACTTATGTTTTGTATGGAGGAAGCGCCGAATTAATCAGTGGATTTGACATTGGGTCACTCATTTATTTTAGTGTGTTACGCTATCTGAATGAATTGTTGAATCTGAAAACACATCTCCTCTGATGCTGCCATGGGTCACAAAGCAACCGCTTAATTTTTAGAGAGTTAGAATAGTCCACGTGTTTTAATTGCTTTTTGGCGAAACATAGAAAAATAGGACTTGGTCATGCAGTCCTTTTCAAACCTGCCCCTCCATTCAGTATGATCATGGCTGATCATCCAACTTAGTCCCCTGTTTCACTTTCTCCCATTACCTTTAGACCTGAGAAATCTATCTAATTCATTGAAAACCACTTTGGTGGCAGAGAGTTCCACAGGCTCATCAGTTTCTGGGTGAAGAAATTTCATCTTATCTCTGTTCTAAGTGACCTATCCTGTATCTTTAGACTGTAATCCATGGTTCTGGACTCCTCAGTCATTTGGTACATTCTTCCTGTGTTTACCTTGTTTAGTCCTAACATAGGTTATATAAGATCCCATCTCATTCCTCTAAACTCCAGTGAATATGGTCCTAACTGATGCAGTCTCTCTTAATATGGAAGTTCAGCCATCCCAGGAATCCGTCTGGTAAATGTTTGTTGCACTTCTTCTATAGTTAAAACATCCTCCTTCAGATAAGGAGACCAAAACTGCACAGAATGCCAGATATGTTCTCACCTTGGCCTGTACAATTGCCATAAGTGAACTGTACAGATTTTGTACTGTAGTTTGGAATTGAATGTGAGGACCAATTCAGTAAAAGGAATTTCCATTCAAATGTTAAGGGTACGAATTTAGAGCACAGCAAAATTGGATCTCTCTTGTTCTTCCCACTTAATGTTCACTGTCTTTTAAGAAACCCGTTTGCCATTTGGCAATGTAAATTGCTCCTGAACACAAAGCAGAGTGTATGTAGGGTGAGTTTTTCTGCAAGGTTTAGTGTCCATAGAATGCATCTTCAACATCTCATTGAAGCTGATTTGGCAATGTACAAGCATATTTAGAATTAGGATGCAGGTTGATTCTGAAGAAGAGTGAAATTTCCTCAACAGGATAACAGGCAGGAGCACTGAAGTGCCAGAAAGGCAAGTGACGGGCAACAATAGCAGGTTTCTGTAAATGAGCCATGAGGTTGCTTATACAGTGATTACATTCTGAAAGTGGGCCATTATACCAGCTTTACTGATACAACCAAGTAACTTCTGTTGCACTGCAATTATGGATAATATAGCTTTGCTATAAGACATTCAAGATCCATCCAGGTCTTCTACCATCCTGGTAATCATATGATCCAATGATAATGAAACTGTTGACATATTGTGATAATCAATATCTATCAATTAGTTTGCAGCAGACGCAGACATGAGGCATGGAATCTCCTTGTGGTGTAAAGATTTGGTATCAATTTGTGCATAACAAAAATTGAAGCCAATAACTTAAGTATAGTGCACCCTAATGTTACACGCAAGAATTGTTTGGAATTTCACTTGAACCGCAGATCCCTGCTTGTCGATGTCTTCCACCCTCCATGGTGACTAGACTGAGGGATTGTATAAAATTTTGCTGAAAAGTTAGAGAGCTGGTGGTAACTGAGGAGAACATAATTTGTAAATTTACAAATGTTGTTAACTTGTGCATCACAGTTATGTTGAGGCATTAATGCCAGAGTTCCAAATCATTTAAATTCAGGAAGGAAAATTGGCTTTGAAGAATTAGAACAAATGAGTTTTTAAAATTTTGGGTGAACCTTGGAGCAGTTTGTCCCTTTTCATACCACGTGAGTAAACTCTCGTACCAATATTTCAAAGAGAATCGTTCTATGTGGCTACAGATGGGTTTTCCCCGCACATGGCTGGGAATTGCCCAGTACTTGGTGATCTTTTGTATTTATGACCTTCATGAATCTCCTCCTACTCTCAGACAGCTAGCTACATCAACATCCTTTCTCCCTCGTGTTTGTCTGTTTACTTATTAAATACATCAATTCACCTCAACTACTCCTTGTAGAGTCATCCTGGCTAGTCTCTGATTAAAGAAATTCCTTCTGAATTTCCAATTAGATTTATTAGTGGCTTTTTAAAAAATGTATGGTCCGTAATTGTCTTTTCTATTTCCATCTTTTCAAACCCTTTCATAGTCTTACAGACGTCTATCAGATCACTCCTTCACAAGAGAAAGAAGGCCAGGCTTGTACGCATGATCTTTCAGTTCTCATGCAATCTCTGCATATTTTAATTTGATCTCTTTTATTGCCTTTAAGCACTTGTTATACAGTAATATGAAGCCCACATCAACACACAATGTGATCTAACCAATGTACAAGTTTAATGTAACTTCTTTGCTTTTCAACTCCCTCCTTAAACAAATGTGCATGACCTCAGCTCCTGACAGTCTTCGGTGGATTTGAGCCCAAGTCCCAGACATGGATCCCAAAGCTTGTCAGTATTTGATGATCAAAATCTATAAGAGGGAGCATTCATTTTGGTTTCAAACAAACACAGAGAATGCTGGAGAAACTCAGCAGTTCAGGCAGCATCTATTGAGGATTAACATTTCTAGTCTGGTAGGACACTTCTTCAGAAGTGAAAGTTTTGTTTTACACACTTCTGACAGAGATGGGATGAAGGAAACTGGTGATGTAAGGCCCAGTGCAAATTACAAAAGGATTGTAAATGAAAAAAAAATTGAGATGTGAAATGTGTGTAAATTATAGCATGAAAGGGAGAGAATGGTCATTTGTTCTCAAAAATCACAATGTCCATTTATTGCCCATCCTGCTTGCCCTGGGTAGATGGTGTTGAGACTTCATGAAAAGCTGCAATCATTGTTGGCGATGGTGCTTCCACAATGGGCTGTGATAATGACCAAGCTGCAAAGCAGAGGATTTGTCCCAATTTTGCCCCATTTTCTCCTCTGTGATAGAGTTCATGGAAGAGTATGTTGGACGAGATGCTGCAATGCATCCAATGGATTGTATACACTTCAACCACCTGTGAATTAGGAAGCACATATGGGGTCCTTTGCCAGGGTTTCCTATCAAGGATTTAATTAGCATTCTTAAAAAAAAATTCAATAGTACGTGGGAACTTTCCACTTTTTTTTTATTGTGTGGCTTCGAGGAGTATTGCATGGCATCTCTGATTTCAGGGCCCAATGCCAGAAAAAAACCCACAACTTTTGTAATCATGCACAGCAGCATGGTTAACAATGAAGTGAGGATACTCATGATTTGGGATCTATAATACAGATAATTGGGCAAGGCTTTGATTATTGATGTCCGGACTTCGAACTTACTTGTGGTGTGAAGAATGAGTTTGAGGAAATGCCAAAGCCAAAAATGGAGGATGTATTTGGAATAAGCAATGTGGGATACCTTTAGGACTGTGGAAAGTTGCATGTTCGTTGCCCACATCAGTTCAGGGGAAGCATTTTTACATGGATATGCTGGAGCATTGCCCACTCATGAAACCCCTTTAGAAAATAATATATTCTTGTGAATAACACTGACAAGCCCACATTTACTTCTCATTGCTAGTTGTCATCTTGAACCTTCTGGCAATTGTTATACAAGTGAGTGACTTGAGGAGAGTGTTAAAAGGTCAACCACATTGTGATACAGAATAACGTGGTGCATCTCAGTTTGGTCACTGCAAAAATACTATATTTTGGTGAAAAGGTGAATCTAGATGAGAGTAGCATTGTGGAATGTTAATAAAGTGAAAAATAAATTTTTAAAACTTTTTTCAACGTAGGGCATTGGTGCAGTGCTCTTCCATTGGATGGCACTGTTTTGTACTGTACTTCCAAAAAGTTGGTGTTAATAATCCTTGAGAATATATGTGTGTGAATTTGAAAAATTAAAACAACAAATTAATGAAAAGAAATTGTGGATTTTTAAGTTGAAACTGTGGCTCCATTGATGAGGTAGACAGTGTTTTCACATCAGTAGTATGTCAGTAATCTGATTTTGTCGGAAGCTTAAAATATTTGCATATTATGAGTTCCCATTTTTAAGATTGTGCCAGTAAAATGTTGGTTTTGGCTCTAAAATGTAGAGAAAATGCCAGACCCTATGGTTTCTTGTGGATAAAGGATAAATTGGAAGATTAGAAATCATCAAAACTGGATGTACAAATGCCACATTAACTTGAAATATGTATTTGAAAGAGAAACCAGTTAAATGCTTTGAACGTTATACAGAATGTGTGAAAATACACATGTAATTAAAGTTCACGTTCTCAAAGCAGAGTGTCAACAGTGCGCAGCAATAATACTAGCTGTTTGGGGATTTTAAGGCTCATGACTGTACATTCAACATAGCTCAAATATTCTTTTCTTGGATTATCAGAGAACATTGACTCAAGACTTCCCAATAAGCAGAGAGAGCATTCTAGCTTTATTTAATTTATACTGGGTCAGTCTGAGAAGTTGGATTCTTGTCTTCCTGTTTCCAGGGTAAAGAGATTTGAAAGTTTTATTTTCTTTTAAAAGTTTTAATTTGGTAAGCTGAGCCTTCAAACCTTTGCAAATAAGTTAATTAATAGGTTTCATATATAAATTTGAATGTGGTGGGTAAGGTCTTCTCTCTTAGCCCGGTATAGGATGGCTGTTTTGAGTACAGGGCCATCTGCTCGAAGCGTGCTTTCTTTGTTTACCTTTTTTTTTGAAAAAAATCAAACTAATTGAGAAACAGCTGGTGATGTCTATAATATCTTTGTAAGGTGTCTATTCTCTCACTCGCTGCTCTTATTTGGAATACTATAGAGAAGACCAGCACAATGTGCTCACTTCATTGAACTGTAAAACTCTGGGGCCATTCTTTTTTTTTTGTGTGAGGATTACAGTACTGTACTTTCTGTATCTGCCAATTGGTGTAACATTGGACTGAAATCAACATGTGCTACTCCTAAGTTGAATGCTATCTGACTTTACTTCCCATACAGTTAGTTGGAATTTTGCAAGCGTAAAGCATGAGCTCTGAATTGCTGTTTTTGTTACATGTGCAGTCTACTGCTCTTAAATGACTGGCCAATATTGTGTGCCCTGCTTCCAGTGTAGGTTCAGTTTGCATATCCATTTGATCCCAACTATGGGTCAGATAGCCATGGGTGAAACTCCTTGTGCAATTAAATACTATTACACTGGCAGTTCAATGAAATACTGATGGATACCACATAACAACATAGAATTATACAGAATATACAGCAAAAAAAAGACTATTTGGCCCAACCAGTTCTTGCTAGCATTTGTATTCCACTTGATCTACCCATGCTTCCTCAACGAAATGCGTCTAGATTAACTTCTATTCGCTTATCCTTCGTGTGCTTGACCACCCTCACTAAGGCATGTGTACTACTTGTTTCAATCATTTCTTGGTAACGAGTTGTACATTTTCACCATTTAGGGTAAAAACATTATTGTCTGAATTCCTGTTTGACTTCTTGGTCACTATCTTGTGTTGATGGCCTAGTTTGCTTTTCCCCACAAGCAGAAATACTCTGTCTGAATTAGATTGCTTCCTAAATTTGAGGAGCTTCTTTTAAATCATCCCTGAGCCTCCTACTATATTAAAAAAAAACAAAGAAGACAGCCTGTTCCTGCTAGGTATACCTGCGATTTCTGAAACGTCTGGTTTCTTTTTCGCCCTTGCACTCACTCTCATTTTACTCCACCCCTTGTCTTAGCTTTCTGATGCCTCTTTCATACTGTCTTCTTACTTTTGCATCTCAATCCTTGTTTTCTCTTTTTTGCTTTTTTTTCTGATTTCTTTGCATCATAATCTGATGTATTTGCTCCTTTTTTCTCCAGCATATTTATCCCAAGTACTTAAGTACTTATCTCCTCAGATCCCTAGCTGTCAGCCTGCTTTAAAAGCTTGAAAACCCCCGTGGCTGTACACTTTAACTCCCCCTCCCACTCCACCAAGGACATGCAGGTCCTTGGCTTCCTCCATAGCCAGACCCTGGCCACACGACACCTGGAGGAAGAGCGACTCATCTTCCACCTAAGAACCCTCCAACCACGCGGGATGAATGCGGATTTCTCCAGCTTCCTCATTTCCCCTCCCCCCACCTTTTCTCAGTCCCAGCCCTCAGACTCAGCACTGCCTTCTTGACCTGCAATCTTCTTCCTGACCTCTCCACCCCCATCCCCTCTCCGGCCTATCACCCTCACCTTAACCTCCTTCCACCTATCACATTCCCAACCCCCCCTCCCCCAAGTCCCTCCTCCCTACCTTTTATCTTAGCCTGCTTGGCACACCCTCCTCATTCCTGAAGAAGGGCTTATGTCCGAAACGTCGATTCTCCTTCTCCTTGGATGCTGCCTGACATCCTGTGCTTTTCCAGCAACACATTTTTAAGCTCTGATCTCCAGCATCTGCAGTCCTCACTTTCTCCTGTTTTAAAAGCTTCACTGGTTCCCAGCAGTAACATCTGTTGAAGATCAAAAGCGAATCTGACCAAGGCTTCCACGTAAGCAACTGGTTGTTCGCTATTGTAATCGCACTACATAGAAAGCACAAACAAGCAACTTCAATACTCTGGATAAAATATACCAGAACTGTAAGAGACTTTGTGTAGAAAGTTCATTTCCAACTCCTGGCCTTTACACAATCCAAAATTTGGAAGAGGAAGGTGTCTCCCATTTCCAACATTAGTTCAAAAATATTTAACCAGAGTACCAGGCCCCTCGAGGGTAATAAAGTAGTAGCACTGCATTGCCTGCTTAATCTAAACTTTCTTGAAACTTAAGGAAATATTTTGCATTGATGCAGTTCAGAGTACCAATTCTGAAGCTTCACTAAATACTTTATTAAATTTATCCCCTGAAAAACCCCAAAAC
This sequence comes from Chiloscyllium punctatum, assembly GCF_047496795.1. Lineage (NCBI taxonomy): Eukaryota > Metazoa > Chordata > Chondrichthyes > Orectolobiformes > Hemiscylliidae > Chiloscyllium > Chiloscyllium punctatum. The sequence continues at coordinate 5,223,778 of NC_092754.1, read as the reverse complement.
AGACTACTGGTCAGTTATCTCATTTGCTCTTCAAGAGACTTTGCTATGTGCTTGTTGATTGCAAAGCAGAATGGCTGTACTGGCAGTGTCCCTACCCTGGGCCAAAGACTCTAATTCATGTCCCACCCACCAGATGTGTCATAACATGTCTGATTATGTTGCATAATAAGAGTCAGACAGAACCAAACCCTCCAGTCCAACGTGTCCATGCCACCCAGGTATCCCAAACTTAGCTATTTGCATCCGCCTGTGTTTAGTCCACATCCCTCTAAGTCTTTTCTATTCATGTACCTGTCCAAATGTCTTTTAAATTTTGTAATTGTACCTGCATCTACCACTTCCTCTGGCAACTCATTCCATACACTCACCGTCCTCTTCATGAAAAAGTTACTCCTCAGAGCCCTTTTAAGTCTTTCCCCTTTGACTGTAAACCTCTGCCATCTAGTTTTGGACTGTCTTCCCCTAGAAAAAGACCTTGGCTATTCAATTTATCTATGCCCCTCGTGATTTTATATACTGCTACAAGGTCACCCCTCAGCCTCTAATGCTCCAGGAGAAAAATCCCAGCCTATCCAGCCTCTCCTTATAACTCAAACCCTCCTGTCCCAGCAACATCTTTTGTAATTTTTTTTCTGCATCTTTTCTACTTTAACAACATCCTTCTATAGCAGGGTGACCAGAATTGTATGCACTATTCCAAAAGTGGCCAAACGAATGGCCTGTACAGCCGAAACATGATGTCCTACTCAAAGCACTGATCAACGAAGGCATCATAAACTGAGTTGAAAAGTGTAGCACTGGTAAAGCACCACAGCATCTGAGGAGTAGGAGAGTCAATGTTTCGGACTTATGCCCAAACCCTCGACTGTCCTGCTCCTCGGATGCTGCCTGACCTGCTGTGCTTTTCTAGCGCCACACTTTGACTCTGATCTCAAGCATCTGCAGTCCTCACTTTCTCCTCCTTCGCCACTCTGTCAACATGTGATCCCACTGTCCAGGGACTATGACTGTGCACCACTTGGTCCCTCTGTTCACATGCACTCCCCAGCGCCCTCCCATTGACTTGTAAGACTTGCTCTGGTTTGCCTTTACCAAAATGCAACACCTCACATTTGTCTAAATTAAACTCTGTCTGCCACTTGTCAGACCATCTGATCAAGATTTCTCTGTACTCTTAGATAATCTTTTTCAGTGTCCACTATACAACCAATTTTGGTGTCATCAGCATACTTACTAACCAGTTTCCAGTTTGCTGATAATTCTGCACTAGTTGCCAGTACTAGTTGTATGCAATGTGGCAGGGACATTAACATTTGAGAAAACTTTAGCATTTACGATCAGTATGTGGGAACCTGAAGCATTAGACCAGTCTGCTCCAGGAAAGTTCGATTCCAAGCCCAATGTTTTATTCCATGAGCAGAACCTGTCAGCAGTGAATAATTTCACTAATCTCACCACAATGCATTCAATTTGTGATGAGATATATGCAAAACTTGCGAAAGCAAGTATAGCCACTTAGACGGCATACCAGTAACATGCCAGGAAACTCAATAACAGTTACTTGAACTGCCCTCAGAAGTACTTGATCAAATGGCAGAACAAAATGCCAGATACTGAGGTGCTGTCCTGCACTGTCATCCATACAGTTAAGATGGTCCCAGCTGAGTTGAGCTACCAGTTAGCAAGAATGTCTGACAATTACTTACAAAAGTGAATCTTATATGGAGCATTTGAGTCTAGGGTGCACTCTTACGGCAGTCAATGAAAGCTCTACAAGAACACTCTTAAAGGGTTTGCTTAGAAATGTTGATATCAACTGAATCATGGGAGAAGTTTGTTCCATCTGTGCAACCAAATAATAAACAATGGGGCCTCCTTCAAAAGCAAGATTATATCAGAGGCAAAGTAAAAACACAAGGGAGGAAAATGCAAGGGTGGAAATCCCAAGCCAGCAATTCATCCAAAACTAAATCATCTATGGTATCCTGTCTAATTTGCAACAACACCTTCCAGGCCTTAGCAGCACCAGTGTACGTATTCAGCAGAACCTTACCAGACATCCTGGATGATGATGATCATCCTTGCTTTGAAGGATAAACAGCAATTTATTATCCAATGCCATGATTTATAAGCATGCCTAAATATTGGATGCTAGCGCAATGCATTATCCCATAAATCTGTTTACATTTAATCACGGTCAAATTAAGCTTCAACAGATAACCTCTATTAAAGTGAAATACCTATGACCCATAGACTTTTTTTGCGTAATATCCAGAAATCTGCTGGACTGAAGAGAAAATGATAATGGACTTTAAAAAAAATTATCCATTATTAAAAGAATGGAGTACAAAAGCAATACTTCACGATCTGTTAAAAAGTGACATCTTCCTAATTCACTATACTGCAAATTCTGATTCTAAACCACTGAGTTAAACATTACCAAGGGAGGAATAAAAAACAAAATAGCATGACAATATGAACTATTTTCATGCAATCAGTTACACAAGAACAGATCTCAGAACCAAGGAATGATGGCTGAATGCAGATTAAACTCAACAAAGAAAAGTAAGTTACGCAAGTTAAGGGAGTGGCAAAAAAAGAATCAAAATGCATTCGGTACAGGAAACAATCATTCATTGTTAAAGTGATATTCTCAGGCAATGCAATCCGTATCAGCAGGTTCTACAAGAATGAAAAATGACTTGCTGCTGCCCAGAGGTTACCAGTTTACTGGAGAAAGGCAAGAATTTCAAAAAGGGTCCTTTACAAATTCAGCTGAAAATACCATCCACCACTGCACCAGCTGCCCCACCACCACCACATGCAAAGCAAAATGTTTCATAATATTAATCAGATCAAGTGCCTTGTCTTTTAAAATGAGTGCACTTTTGAAACCTTTAATTGTACAATATTTCTAATGAATTTATTCCTGAAATGCTTACGTTTCTTCTATAAACTGTAAAGTTATCTTTCCTATTTTGTTTGGGTAAACAAAAATTACACAAAATTGCAGAAGACAATATATGCAGTCAGTTCTTCTATAATGCCATGTTTGTGTTCTTGTACAGCCCCGTGTTATAGAAAAATCGTGCTATAGGAACAATGCTGAAAGTGATGGCGATGCAGTTGCATTACAGCCAACACATGTTTTAAAAGTTTGTGCTTTACAAATAGCGTCCTTAATTCATCAATCGCACTACAGTGAAATAGCCTTGAGGGAATGTGCATTATGGCAGAATAGCCTGTAACTCAGCATGCTTATGAACCTTGTTACAATGTGTGAATAGAGACATACAGCATGGAAGCAGACCCTTTGGTTCAGCAAGTCCACACAGACCATGTTCCCAAACTAAACTCGTCCCAATTGCCTGCATTCGGCCCATATCCCTCCAAACCTTTCCTATTCATATTTTGACAAGTACATCTTTTAAATGTTGTAATTGTATCTCCATCCACCACTTTCTCTGGCAGTTTATTCCACACACGCACCACACTCTGGGTTTAAAAAAAAAGTTGCACCTCCTGTCCTTTTATAAAACTTTCTCCTCATACTTTAAAAACTGCCCCCTAGTTTTGAACTTGCCCCACCCTAGGGAAAAGGCCCTTGTTGTTCACCTTATCTATTATCTTAAAGATTTGTAAACCTCTATAAGGTCACCCATCGACTTATGCTCCAGTGAAAAAAAGTTCAAGCGAATTTTTATAATTCAAACCCTCCATTCCCAACAACATCCTGGCAAATCTTTTCTGAACTTTCTCCAGTTTAATAATAATCTTCCCATGGTAATGTGCAGTTCTAGCCGCCCAGTACTTGAGAAGAAGCCTCACTGACATCCTGTACAACCTCAACATAACATCCCAACTCCCACACTCAATGATCTGAGCAACGAAGGCAAGCAGGCTTTTTAACGACCTTGTCTACCTGTGATGCCAATTTCAAAAAAGCAGCGTTTACCTGAACCCCTTGGTCTCTCTATTCTACCAAAGGCCCTACTTTTAGTTGTGAAAGTCCTGCCCTTGTTTGTTTTACTAAATACAATGCCTCGCATTTATCCAAACTAAACTCCAACTGTCACTCCTCAGCCCATTGACCCAATTGATCAAGATGTCATTGTAATCTTAGATAACCTTTTTCACTGCCAATTTTGGTGTCATCTGCAAACTTACTAATTATGCCTCCTATATTCTCATCCAAGTTGTTTATATAAATGACAAACAAAAGTGGACCCAGTACCAATCCTTCTGGAACAGCACTGGTCACAGGCCTCCAGTTCAACAAACATCTCTCCACTACCACTTTGTCTCCTACTGTAAAGCCAATTTTGTATCCAATTGGCAAGTTCAGAATCCCAGAAAACAAAACAAAAAAATATACAAGAGAATTTTCTTTAAATTTGCATCAGTAGAGTATTTACTGTTAACTGGTGTCAATGGGACGTTTGCGCCATTCGTTGACTAGCCACATTTTCTGTTTGAGAAGCCAGCTTTAGGAAATGCAGCAATTTCATATCTGAAGCATAAGATGACAAACAGTTCACTTCACGTGAATATAAAAGGAGAGCGTGAAGTTCATAACAAAAAGTATGCCAAATGTCAGGCTGAGCTTTATCAATTTATATCTGACAAACTTGGCAAAAACTTGCAAACATACAAATTAGGTCATTGGACCCTGTGAGCCAGTTCCATTATTTGATAAAATAATGACTAAAAGACTGGAAAAAAATGAATAACTAAGAGTTTTGATCATCTATTCATGTACACTTTGCAGAAACTTTTGAGTTATGTTTTGGTCTCATGTCATGCCGCACCCCTAATTGGTCTTGCTTTGAAAATCTTGGTTTATCTTCATAACACCTAATTATTACAAATTTGCAGTGCCCTGTAGGCACTAGAGAGCTTGATGTCAAATACTGTGTCTATAGTTAGGTGAGCTGCAGCACCTTCGTTGAAAGTTATGGTAGGGCTCTCTGTATATTTGTTGGAACTCGCACAAGCAGAAATCTTTTTGCTTCTTCCCTCCGTACATTATTCACCCAAAACAAAAAAAAAACAAAATTTTAACTGCTGCAGTCTAATGCAGCTGACATTGTTGAAAATGCACTTGTTAATATGTGGTGATCAAGTTTTTGTCTTTGTGGTGAACACTATGCAGCCTTACTGTCTATATGTAAAGTTGATATCTATGCTCCCACTAACACGTGCATGTCTCAAGCTGTTGGTAAAGCCGGATCTCTCAGTTCAAATTCAGTTCCCAATTGGTGATAAATCTTACACAATTCAAAATTAGCACCAGCTTAATAATGCAAGGTAGAATACTCCATATTACATTTTGAGAAGCGCTTGTTGCATGTTGCTAGCGTCCCTACCTCTGTACCAGGAAGCCTGGGTTCATGTCACCAGCTGCTCCAGAAGTATGTCATAAAGCATCAGAACATGTTGATTGAAAGTAATTGCTGTAAAGCAATTTGGAATACCTTAAGGACTTGCAAGGCTTTATTTTGGGTTTTTTTGTCCTTTTTTTAAAACAAGTCCAGTATCATTGCCTCCAACATTGGCCCTGTAGGCCCAAGTTCAGATGTGAGGTTAATGGGTACATGCTAAACCAGGGCTGCTGTCATGTGTTCAAACTGAGAAATCTGAGAGTTCATGTGAGACAACTGACCTTATTGCATTTGGATCAGAATGCTGCTGTTTTGTTCCCTAATTTGCAAGGAAAATGTTTGTATTGTAAACATCTCCTTTTGTGTAAAACTGTTTTGGTTAAATAATACTGGTTGAGGAAACCTAGTGGCCAGAATATTGCAACTGAATATATTCTGTAATGATGGCAATTCAAAGCTCATTGTTGGGAGAAATGCCCTTGCTATTAAATGAAAACGTGTGGCATGTATGAATCACTGATGTCCGGCTGGGAAGTGAATCTGCCACTCTTTGGTCTTGCCTTCATCTGATTCTGGATGTAGCAATGGGGTTAACTTTTTTAATTGCCAGTGACGTCATTTCCCATGAATGAATTTAAAAAAAACAAAGTAAAACCATGCATTTATGTAGCATCTTTTGTACCTCAATATGCTTCTTAGCCAGTGGATTTATTATTGAAGTAAAATCATGTCTTATATAGAGAAACAACCAGGTCCAACACAGCAAGTGAACAAAATCAGTTCATCTGTCTTGGCTTTTGTCTTCGGCAGAGTATCTTCTCTGATGTGACAGTGCTTATGGTATCTTCGCACAATCTAGGCATGGATGTCCTGAAGTTGAAGAATCTACAGATTTCCATTACAACTAACTATTATGTACTTACAATGTATTCATCATCACAAGTCTGTGGGTTAACTTCATTTGATTATGTTACAAGGTGGCATGGTGGCACAGTGGTTAGCACTGTTGCCTCACAATGCCAGAGACTCTGGTTCAATTCCCGCCTCAGGCAACTGTCTGTGTGGAGTTTGCACATTCTCCCCTTGTCTGTGTGGGTTTTCTCCCACAGTCCAAAAATGTGCAGGTTAGGTGAATTGACCATGCAAATTGCCCAGAGTGTTAGGTGAAGGGGTAAATGTAGGGGAATGGGTCTGGGTGGGTTGCGCTTCGGCAGGTCGGTGTGGACTTGTTGGGCTGAAGGGCCTGTTTCCACACTAAGTAATTTAATCTAATCTACAAGTCAGTATCACTTGCTTCCAGTAGATTGTCATGCTTGAAGTGTTTGACGTAAGATGGAGTATGAGATCTTTATACCTTTGGGTCACATGCTGTGATAATATCATTAGCAAATCTTTTAAAGCTACACATACTGATAGTGAAGCTTGACAAAACAGGGCAGAAATCACTAGATGTAGGATTGCCCCAGTACCACACTGAATTGTCAACCTTAATTACGTTTTCATGTTGAAGTGGGGCTTGAAGGTGAAGCAAAGCTAACTGTATAATTAGTAAGTTTTCTGTCTAATAAAGTTATATATTTGTCATGTATGTTGAAGAGATCTAGACTTTACAATTTGCCAATAAAATAAATATATCAGAATGCAATGTTTAAATGTATTAAGTTTAGGCGGACAACTAAATTGCTATCGTTTTGACCACACAATATCAATCATAGTTTCAAATTGCATTAAGAAATGATGTGAGATGGAAATTTACTTTAATGTAAATCATACAAAATAAAATCTGCAATTGTATTTGTTTTAGTCATTTCTAAAATTAACAAAGCTTAAAATCTTAGTAAAATACCAGAGCTGAAAGTATTAAGCAGCTGTTGCAATGTCACAAGAATGGTATGAACTGAGGAGCTGCCTAAGGCTTGGAGGTCACAGTGATAGAGAATGGATGAGCCAGGAGCTTGCACAGTAGAGTTGAAAATAATGTGTATAAAATGATGAATCAAAAGTGAACGAGTTCACTGACGTGTTCAATGAAAAGGTGCTTTTCTAATTTGCAAGAAGAGTGAGAATGAATAGGATCCTCTTTTGGTTCTCCAGCTCATATTTTGAAACATGGTAGTGGCAAATGCTTCCCTATTTCTGTGCTGACTATAGTCTGTCAGACATATCCTATTACAAGAAATATGGCGACTGTCCTTATAGATTTATTTTGATATTTTGCTATTCAGTATATTTCAGTGTACAAAGGAGATGATACTGAACTACAGACTAGCTATCACTTTAGTCACAATATATCCATGTCATTTTGAGGTATAGGCTACAAATTCTCATTGTCATCTATGGTTTTATAAATTATAGCTTAGCAATGACATATAGATATAGTTGTTTTTGCTATATAGTTTAACTCTGGAAATACAGCCTTTTGAAGCCAAATACCTTCAGATAGTACCCGTAAATTTATTTCAGTTGGGCAGTTCTAAGTTCTGAAGGGTATGGCCTAGTAATTTCTCTCTGCACTGTACACGCCTCAGTCCACACCGAAGTTAAAACATTGTTTTTTTTCTGTACACTTTTGAAAGGCCAAGATGAAATTGCTGGGTGTTGTAGCTTTAAGTACATCCTGATTTTAAATCATTTCATGAGGTTATTGCTGCCTAGACTCTCTAGAGTCAATATAGCAATAATCAGTGGCCACAAGTGCCCACAAATGGAATTTTGCATGAGCTGCATTTTCTATTGGAATGAACAGTGGTGATTTATTTTTGTGTATTATGCCATGTTGTACTTCCACTACAGAATGAATTGAATCTTGACTGTTAACAGTGAATTGAAAAGGTTTTGTGAACATGTTAATTAAATATGCAATATTCTTTTTGCCAGCATTCCTAGGGTGTATTTCAAAATCTGTGTTTCAAATTATTTCACATTGAAATATTTTTCAATATTTGTAGTGTTGCATATTTAAACTTTGAGTATTTGACAAAGTACATACTATTTAAAAGTTACCATTTCTAGACAAAATTAAAATGTTGTGGTATATATTTTAAATCTCTCTTTTGACTCAGTTATTTTGACTTATTTGTTTTTATTGTTTGGGATGTAGGTATTGCAAGCAAAACCAGGTTTTGTTTCCCATTCTAACTGCCTTTGAACCGAGTGACTTCTCCAACCATTTCATAAGGCAATTGTATTATTATGGGTTTAGATTCACATATAGGCCAGACCAGGTGAGGATGGCAGAGTTCCTTCCCTAAAGATCATTAGTGAATAAGAGATTTTTTAAAATCCAATAATCAATGATAGTATCGTAGTCACTAGTTCTAAGGCAAGCTTTAAATTTCAGATTGTATTGAATTTAAATTCCACCAGCTGCAATGCTGGTATTTAAACCCATGTCTCTCGAGCATTAACTTGACTCTCTGAATTACTAGCCTAGTGACAGTATGCTGTCATCTCCCCAGTTTACTTCTGCCATGAGTGAAAACCAGATTTATGCCAAAGTTATTGTGGCACTTGATGTACTGTAGTTATTTCAAGAAAGTAATGGATTTTTAACAAAAATATATATGGCGGCACGTTGGCTCAGTGGTTAGTACTGCTGCCTTACAGCACCAGGGACCGGGTTCGATTCTGGCCTTGGGCGACTGTCTGTGTGGAGTTTGCACATTCTCCCCGTGTGATACGCTGTGCAACCAGGTACTCCGGTTTTCTCCCACAGTCCACAAAGATGTACAGGATAGGTGATTTGGCCATGCTAAATTGCCCATAGCGTTAGGTGCATTAGTCAGGGATGAATGTAGGGTCGGGGAATGGGTCTGGTTGGGTTACTCTTCGGAGGGTCGATGTGGACTTGTTGGGCCGAAGGGCCTGTTTCCATACTATAGGGAATCTAATCTTAAAAGAAATCTTTTGCCCTTGCATATTTCATTCTGACATCAAACATGTTAAACAAATACTTATAAAACCACTATCGTTGCAATGCTGCATTAATATCCATCTTACAATTTAACTAGAATGTGCACCATGCAATCTTCAGAATATACAGTGCCTATTACTTGTTTTGAAAATCCTGATGCTTTCAACTAGGATATGTTCGATTGTTGAAAGTAAAATCTCTTAATCAGCTAAACTGAAAGGATATTCAATATTTGAGGATGTACTTATTTACTTAATGATTTTATAAAAGTTAAAAAAGCATTCGTAACTTTCTCTTCAACTCCTTGACTGGAATGGCACTGATTGACAAATTAATTTGTCAATGAAAATATTCTGTTGAGCTTCCTTCTGTGTAGCACCTTTTGGAATGAAAATCTCTGGGGTAACTCTTGTCTAGATTTCTGTAATTCTGTTTTGTTTTAAATTTAGTTGCAGAACAAATACTGTGTTGGTTGGTTGTGAAAGTTTTTTTTCCCCCAATTGTTGCAACAATTTTGGACAAAATTACATTGTCTACGCAGTTTTGCTTCCGTACAGAAGTTTAAGAAAATGTTTTGCTGCAGTTACTTTGTGAACTGCAACCCAGCCTCTGTTACTAGCTGTGCTGTTGAAATTTTGTTTTTAATTATGATGGGATAACTTTTTTTGTGTGTGTCTTCTGCTTTTTTTTAAAAGCTATGGAAGGATATACAGCACAGCTGTTTAATACACCAATGTACTATGCCAAGGGGTGCGAGGGCATGCTTAACCACGTGGAGTTTAGTCATGAGGCTATAGAACACCAACATTTTCCTTCCTTTGATGTCCCAACGGCAGGAAGAACTGTGTGAGAGGGGAAGGGAGTGATACAGAGACGCCAAAGTGGGGATGAAGTAGCCTTTTACAAAAAAAAACTTGTATTTGTCTTTTGAGTTCAATTGTTTAACATTACAATATGTTGTATTCTCCTTTTGGTTTTTTTGTCTTGATATTTATTTGCAAACTGTTTCAACTAAATTGACAAATCTGTATGGGGAGGGGGAAAAGTAAAAGATTTGTAAACCATGTTGCTTTTGTTGATAATGACTGCAAAATGCTCCCAATGCAAATGTATCTATTATTGTTTTACTCATGATAATCTTGGATTATTAGTTTCAGTCTTTTGTATTTTCAATCTGCTCATAACATTTGTAATAATACTGGAACTGCAGTGCTCTCCAGTGTAAAGACATATTCATCTTAGACCGGTCTTGAACTACTTCATGGTGTCAGTTCTGCTGAAATGTTAACTAGTCCTTGCCTGAAGCTAGCTGGATGGCTGACTCAGTATATGTTTCCAACATTTCCCATGGTTTTTCTGTATCAGAGTCCAAGAAAGCCTGTAGGAATATTGGAGTGAATACAATGGATCATATTCTGCTGTTGCAACACGCGTAATGTTCGATAGCTGTTAGATTCGTCCTTGAAAGTTTAGTTTTAATTTTTTTGCATGGTACTGTGTGGCAATTTTGTGAAGCAAAAGGCAGAATGATAATTCATATAAAGCAACTTCTGGGATTCTAAATTTGATTGTACATCCCCTGTTGCTGGATTGTGTGTGTGCATGTAATGTTGAACCTTCTTAGTCTTATCATTTGTTTGATTGTAATATGGGAATAGGTTTTCATTGCACACAAGTCTTAACAGCTGTGTAGTCAAAAAATTAGGTGACAACCTCAAGAAAACCCCTATCTTTCTTGGTTGACCATAAGTCCACAAGATATAGGAGCAAGATTAGGCTACTTGATCATGGTTCATATGTTTCTCAACCTCCATTCTCCTGCCTTCTCTCTGTAACCCTTGATCCCCTTACTAATCGAGATCTAGCTATCTGTCTTAAATACACTCAATGACTTGGCCTTCACAAAATCATCACCCTCTGATTGAAGACATTCCTCCTCATCTCAGTTCGAAAAGGTCGTTCTTTCACTCTGGGGCTGTGCCGTCTAGGCCGAGTCTCTCCTACTAGTGGAAACATTTCGTTCACATCCATTCTATCCATGCCTCTCAATATTCTATAAGTTTCAATGACATACCCCCTCGTTCTTGTCAACTTCAAGTGTAGACCCAGAATCCTCAAGGATTCCTCATATGACAAGCCCTTCATCCCCAGGATCATTCTTGTAAACCTCCTCTGGAACCCCTCCCAAGTCCGGCACATCCTTCATTTGAAATGGGACCCAAAGCTGCTCACAAATGCGGTCTGACTAGAGCCTTCTACATCCTCAGCAGTAGGCCTCTGCTCTTGTAAGCTAGCCCTCTCAAAATGTATGCATTTACCTTCCTAACTGCTAACTGAACCTGCATATTAATTTAAGAGAATCCTGAACTAAGAAGTGTTAATCATGTTGTGCTTCAGATTTCTGAAGCCTTTCCTCGATTAGAAGATAATCTATGTTGCTCTTCCTACCAGAGTGCATAAACTCTCACTTGTGGTGGCACTGGTTAGCACTGCTGCCTCATAGCACCAGGGACCCGGGTTCAATTCCAGTCTCTGGTGACTGCCTATGTGGAATTTGCACATTCTCCCTGTGTCTGCGTGGGTTTCCTCCAGGTGCTCCAGTTTCCTCCTACAGTCCAAAGATCTGCAGGTTAGGTGCATTGGTCATGCTAAATTGCCTGTAGTAGATTGCCCATGGAGAATGCAGGGTCACAGGAATAGGATGGGTTGAGATGGGATGCTCTTAAGGTTGGAATGGACTTGATAGGCTGAATGGCTTGTGAGGGATTCTATGATTCCCACATTGTATTCCATCTGCCACTTCTTTGCCCATTTGTCTGTCCAAGTCTTTCTACAGCCTCTTCACTTTCCTAACACTACCTGTCCCTCTACCTATCTTTCTGTCTTCTGCAAACTTAGTGACAGTGCCCTTTGTTCCTTCATCCAGATCGTCAATGTATAACATGAATAGTTGTTATCCCAATGCTGACCCCTGTCGCGCTCACTAGTGACTGGCTGCTATCCTAAAAAAAGAGACCTCTTCATCTCCGCCCTCTGCCTCCTGTTGGTCAGCCAATCTCTATCCAAGCCAGGACCTCGCCTCTGACAGCATGGGCTCCCCTCTAATTTAACGTACTCCTATATGGCACCTTGTCAGAGGCCTTCTGGAAATCTGTGTAGATCCCATCCACTGGCTCTCCTTTATCTAACTTGCTTGTGACCTCCTTAAAGAATTCTGGCAGATTTGTTAGGCATGACCTTCCCTTGACAAAGCTGTGTTGACTCAGCCCAATCTAGTGTGCACTTCCAAGTGCTCTGCAATCTCCTCCTTAGTAATGAATTCTCAAACTTTATGAAATACTGAGATCAGTCTAACTGTCCTACGATTTCCTGCCTTTTGCCTCCCTCTTACTTAAACAGGGGTGTTACAGTAGCCACTTTCCAGTTCTCTGGGACCCTCCCTGATTACAGTGATTCCAGAAAGATCACCACCTGCACAATCTTTTAAGCTATTTCCTTCAGGGCTCTGGGGTGCAGTCCATCTGGTCCAAGTAATTTATCCACCATCAGACCCTTCAGCTTCCTCAGAATCTTCTCTTTAGTGATGGTTACTACACACACCTCTGCCCCCCGACTCTCTTGAAGGTCTGGTCCGCTGCTGGTGTCTTCCACTGTGAAGACTAATGCAAAGTAATGCCTCCACCATTTTATTGTTCCCCGTTATTACTTCTCCAGGCTTATTTTCCAGTGGTCCTTTCTTGCTCCTCTCAACTTTTAGATATTTAAAGCAAAACTCTTGCAATCATCTTTTGTATTACTAGCTTGCTTACCCACATTTTTCATCTTCACCCACTCATTCTTTTTTTTGTTGTTGTCCTCTGCTTGTTTTTAAAGGCTTTCCAATCCTCTGGCTTCCCACAAATCTTCACCACATTATATGCTTTATCTTTTGGTTTTATGCTGTCCCTGACTACTTCTGTCTCCCCTTTTTTAGTATATTCTTTTTGCATTGGGATGAATTTCTGCTGTGCTTTCTGAATTACTCCCAGAATCTCCTGCCAGTGTGCTCTACCGTCTTCCCTGTTGGCTCCCCTTCCAATCCACTCTGGCCAGTTCCTCCCCTATGTCTTTGTAATTACCTTTACTTAATTGTAATACTGTTGCATCTGATTTCAGGTTTCTCTGTCTTAAACTAATATGCAATTTCCTGCTTAGAAAACAATAGTGCAGCAATTAAGCTGTCCACACATGACCAAATACTTTATTGCAGGATTAAACTTAAAATATGTGAATGCAACTTTAAATAAAATCAAAACTATGTCTATTCACTTTAGTCCTTTCCCCTCAATCTACTTTGTATGTTATTTGAAAGAATATATTTGTAAACTCTTTCAATGGACTGTAGAGGTGCTGAATTGGTGTTAACTTTGCAGTGGTTAGGAAGACACACATCTGCCTGGGTTGCATTCTTGACCTCTGCTGGTGTAGCAGCATCAGGCATATGATCAGACTCCAACTTAATGCCACCTACCCAGTCGGAATGCTCGAGAACACTCACTCATTCACAAGTGAAGGATAAAACACAGACCTGCATCAATATAGTGCCTTGAGTCATCACAGGACATCACGAAGTACTTTACAGTCAATGAAACAGTTTTCAAGTGTAGTCACTGTTATGTTAAAAGAAAATCCTCTTCATTTATGAGGTATTTGTGAGAGGTGTATAAATATATTCTGGAAAAATTTCTTCCGTGCCAGGAGGAGTGATTCCAATCAATAGATACACTAATCAGCTTTGAGAACCCATTCCCGTTTTTATAAAGGGTTTTAATTTATTTCTTTTTCTTCTACTTTCTTCCTCACCCCACAATTATGTCCACTTTATTGTCTCAAAACTGACTCTAGAGTCTAGCTTTTGGCCCAGTTTAATGGCACAGAATGAAGACTGAGGAGGCAATGGCTGAACATGAGGAGGCTCATGGGACAACCAAGTATGTAAACTTGTCTATCTCAGAGCTCATGATTAGACTATTAGATAAAGGAGCAAAAGTGGGCCATTTGGCCCATCGAGTCCTTCCATCATTCAAAGAGATCATTGCTGAGCTGACGATTCTCTCCCTTTCCTGCCTTATCCTCATAACCTTTAATTCCTTTGCTGATTAAAAAGATATCTCCATATGAATATTCTCAACAAGCCAACCTCAATAGCTCTCAGTTGTAAAGAATTCCACAGATACATAATTCTTTGAGAGAAGAAATTCCTCCTCCTCATCTCTGTCTTTAAATGGGTCACTCCTTATTCTGAGATTATTGCCTGTACTACAAGGGGAAAAACATTGAAATGTAATAGTTTGAGAGTTTTTTTTAACCCATTGCATAGTGTTTCAACTGTCATTTGTGCACAGAGTTTTGGTATGACTAGCTTCAGTGACTTGGCTATTGCTGCCAGAGCTGAGTTATTAAGTACATCTGGTTTTAATTGTAGTACTTCAAAGACATTTAGCATTATATTTTAGATCTCTGAATATGTGTATGTAGAAACAATCCCAACTGATTATTATAATAGACTCACTGGAGTAAATTATTCAGGATTAAAAGGTCCTGACATCTGTGGATATAAAGTAATGCAACAAATAAAGGATGGACTACTATTTACCCAGTATCACTGAATTGTTACGAAACCCTGTTGTTTGCCATTATATTATTTTTCTTTTCAATTTCTAGTGGTACTTCTGAGGAACATTTCCTCTATCTACAGCGCTACAACAAAGAATAAAGAAAATTACAGCACAGGAACAGGCCTTTTGGCCCTCCAAGCCTGCGCCGATTCAGATCCTCTATCTAAACCTGTGGCATATTTTCCAAAGATCTATATCCTGCTGCCCATTCATGTATCTGTCTAGATATGTCTTAAATGATGCTATTGTGCCTGCCTCTTTCACCTTCACTGGCAGCACATTCCAAGTACCCGCCACCCTCTGCGTAAAGAATGTTCCATGTATATCTCCCTTAAGCTTTTCCCCTCTCACTTTGAACTTGTGACTCCCTTGTAATGGAGTCCCCCACCCTGGGGGCAAAAGCTGCTTGTTATCCACCCTGTCTATACCCCTCACGATTTTGTAGACCTCAATCAGCCCCCCCCACCTCCATATTTCTGTTGGAAGTATTCCTAATCTACTCCACCTCTTTTCATATCTAGCCCCCTCCATACCAGGCAACGTCCTGGTGAACCTCCTTTTGCACCCTCTCCAAAGCATCTATATCCTTCTGGTAACGTGGTGACCAGAACTGTACGCAGTATTCTAAATGTGGCTGAATCAAAGTCCTATACAACTGTAACATGATTTGCCAACTCTTGTACTCAGTACCCCATCCGATGAAGGAAAGCATGTTGTATGCCTTCTTGACCACTCTATCGGCTTGCGTTGCCACCTTCAGGGTGCAATGGTTCTGAACACCCAGATCTCCCTGTACATCAGTTTTCCCCACAACGTTTCCATTTATCATAGAAGTAACTCTAGAATTGGATCTTCCAAATGCATCACCTTGCATTTGTCCAGATTGAACTCCATCTGCCATTTCTCCGCCCAACTTTCCAATCTATCGATATTCTGCATTCTCTGACAGTTCCCTTCACTATCTTCTACTCTAACAATCTTGGTGTCACCTGCATACTTGCTAATCATCCTACCTAAACCTTCCTCCAGATCATTTATGTATATCACAAACAACAGTGGTCCCAGCACAGATCCCTGTGGAACACCACTAGGCACAGTTCTCCATTTTGAGAGACTCCCTTCCACCACTATTCTGTCTCCTGCTGCCTAGCCAGTTTTCTATCCATCTAGCTAATACACCCTGGACCCCATGTGACTTCACTTTCTCCATCAGCTTACCATGGGCAACCTTATCAAGCACCTTACTAAAGTCAATGTATATGACATCTACAGCCCTTCCCTCGTCAATCAACTTTGTAATTTCCTCAAAGAATTCTATTATGTTGGTAAGACATGATCTTCTCTGCACAAAACCATGCTGCCTATCACTAATAAACCCATTTTGTATCAAATGGGAATAGATCCTATCCCTGCAGTATCTTCTCCAGCAGCCTTCCTACCAATGATGTCAGGCCCACGGGTCTATAATTACCTGGATTATCCCTGCTACCCTTCTTAAACAAGGGGACAACATTCACAATTCAGTTCAGTATGGCCCCTTCCCGAGTTGGACTATTTAGATTCATAGAGTCATAGAGATGTACAACATGGAAACAGACCATTCTGCCCAACCTGTCCATGCCGACCAGATATCCCAACCCAACCTAGTCCCACCTGTCAGCACCCGGCCCATATCCCTCCAAACCCTTCCTATTCATATACACATCCAAATGCCTCTTAGATGTTGCAATTGTACCAGCCTCCACCACATCCTCTGGCAGCTCATTCCATACATGTACCGCCCTCTGTGAAAACGTTGCCACTTAGGTCTCTTTTATATCTTTCCTCTCTCACTCTAAACCTACACCCTCTAGTTCTGGACTCCCCAACCCCAGGGAGAAGACTTTGCCTATTTACCGTATCCATGCCCCTCATAATTTTGTAAACCTCTATAAGGTCACCCCTCAGTGTCCGACACTCCAGAGAAAAAAACAGCCCCAGCCTGTCCAGCCTCTCCCTATAGCTCAAATCCTCCAACCCTGTAAAGATCCTTGTAAATCTTTTCTGAACCCTTTCAAGTTTCACAACATCATTTTTCCAATAGGAAGGAGACCAGAATTGCACGCAATATTCCAACAGTGGCCTAACCAATTTCCTGTACAGTCACAACATGACCTCCCAACTCCTGTACTCAATACTCTGACCAATTAAGGAAAGCATACCAAATGCCACCTTCACTGTCCTACCTACCTGTGACTCCACTTTCATGGAGCTATGAAGCTGCACTCCAAGGTCTCTTTGTTCAGCAACACTCCCTAGGACCTTACCATTAAGTGTATATGTTCTGCTAAGGTTTGCTTTCCCAAAATGCAGCACCTCGCATTTATCTGAATTAAACTCCATCTGCCACTTCTCAGCCCATTGGCCCATCTGGTCAAGATCCTGTTGTAATCTGAGGTAACCCTCTTTGCTGTCCACTACACTTCCAATTTTGGTATCATCTGCAAACTTACTAACTGTACATCTTGTGCTCGCATCCAAATCATTTATGTAAATGACAAAAAAGTAGAGGACCCAGCACTGATCATTGTGGCACTCCACTGGTCACAGGCCTCCAGTCTGAAAAACTACCCTCCACCAACACCACTCTCTGTCTTCTACTCTTGAGCCAGTTCTGTATTCAAATGGCTAGTTCTCCCTGTATTCTGTGAGATCTAACGTTGCTGATCAGTCTCCCATGGGGAACCTTGTTGGACGCCTTACTGAAGTCCATATAGATCACATCTACTGCTCAGCCCTCATCAATTTTCTTTGTTACTTCTTCAAAAAACTCAATCAAATTTGTCAGACATGTTTTCCCACGCACAAAGCCAGGTTGACTAGTTCTAATCAGTCCTTGCCGCTCCAAATACATGTACATTCTGTCGCTCAGGATTCCCTCCAACAACTTGCCCACCACCGACGTCAGGCTCACTGGTCTATAATTCCCTGGCTTGGCCTTACCACCCTTCTTAAACAGTGGCACCATGTTAGCCAACCTCCAGTCTTCCAGCACCTCATCTGTGACTATCAATGATACAAATATCTCAGCAAGAAGCCCAGCAATCACTTCTCCAGCTTCCCACAGAATTCTAGGGTGCACCTGATCAGGTCCTGGGGATTTATCCACCTTTACCCGTTTCAAGACATCCAGCACTTCCTCCTCTGTAATATGGGCATTTTACAAGATCTATTTCCCTACAGCCTATATCTTCCATATCCTTTTCCACAGTAAATACTGATGCAAATTACTCATTTAGTATCTCCTCCATTTTCTGTGGCTCCACACAAAGGCCGCCTTGCTGATCTTTGAGGGGCCCTATTCTCTTCCTAGTTACCCTTTTGTCCTTTATGTATTTGTAAAAGCTCTTTGGATTCTCCTTAATTCTATTTGCCAAAGCTATCTCATGTCCCCTTTTTGCCCTCCTGATTTCCTTCTTAAGTATACTCCTACTGCCTTTATACTCTTCTAAGGATTCAATCAATCTATCCTGTCTATACTTTGCATATGCTTCCTTCTTTTTTTTTTGACCAAATCCTCAATTTCTTTAGTCATCCATCATTCCCTATACCTACCAGCCTTTCCTTTCACCCTAACAGGAATATACTTTCTCTGGATTCTCATTATCTAATTTCTGAAGGCTTCCCATTTTCCAGCCGTCTCTTTACCTGCGAACATCTGCCCCCAATCAGCTTTCGAAAATTCTTGCCTAATACTGTCAAAATTGGCCTTTCTCCAATTTAGAACTTCAACTTTTAGATCTGGTCTATCCTTTTCCATCGTGATTTTAAATCTAATAGAATTATGGTCGCTGGCCCCCAAGTGCTCTCCCACTGACACCTCAGTCACCTGCCCTGCCTTATTTCCCAAGAATAGGTCAAGCTTTTCGCATTCTCTAGTAGGTACATCCACATACTGAATCAGAAAATTTTCTTGTACACACTTAACAAATTCCTCTCCATCTAAACCTTTAACACGATTGCAGTCCCAGTCTATGTTTGGAAAATTAAAATCCCCTACCATAACTACCCTATTCTTCTTACAGATAGCTGAGATCTCCTAACAAGTTTGGTTTCTCAATTTCCCTCTGACTATGAGGGGGTGTATAATACAATCCCAATAAGGTGATCATTCCTTTCTTATTTCTCAGTTCCACCTAAATAACCTCCCTGGATGTATTTCTGGGAATATCCTCCCTCAGCATGGCTGTAATGCTATCCCTTATCAAAAACACCACACTCCCTTCTCTCTTGCCTCCCTTTCTATCCTTCCTGTTGTATTTGTATCCTGGAACATTAGGCTGCTAGTCCTGCCCATCCCTGAGCCATGTTTCTGTAATTGCTATGGTATCCCAGCCCCATGTTCTGAACCATGCCCTGAGTTCATCTGCCTTCCCTGTTAGGCCTCTTGCATTGAAATAAATGCAGTATAATTTATTTGTCCTACCTTGTCTCCTGCCTGCCCTGACTGTTTGACTCGCTTCTGTTCTCAATTGTACCAGTCTCAGATTGATCTCTTTCCTCACTATCTCCCTGGGTTTCCCACGCTCGCTGTTGCGAGGCCTGTAGTACAGCCCCAACATTGTTACTGGACCCTTCCTATTTCTGAGCTCTGTCCATATTGCCTCACTGCTCAAGTGCTCCATAGTGTCCTCCTTCAGCACAGCTGCGATATCCTCTCTGATCAGTAGTGCAACTCCTCCACCCCTTTTACCTCCCTCTCTATCCTGCCCGAAGCATCTTTATCATTGGATAGTCGGTTGCCAATCTTACCTTTCCCTCAACCAAGTCTAAGTAATAGCAATAGCACATACTCCCAGGAACTAATCCAAGCCCTAAGTTCATCTGCCTCACCTACCACACTCTCGCATTAAAACGAATGCACCTCAGACCACCTGTCCCTTTGCGTTCATCATCTGCTCCCTGCCTACTCTTCACCTTAGACACGCTGACTTCATGGTCTAGTTCCTTACAGGCTTTAGTTACTACGTCCTTAGTGTCCACTAACCACCTCATTTGGTTCCCATCCCCTTGCCACATTCGTTTAAACAGTCCCCAACAGCGTTAGCAAAAGCACCCCCAAGGACATTGGTTCCAGTCCTGCCCAGGTGTAGACCATCCAATTTGTAATAGTCCCACCTCCCCCAGAACCGATCCCAATGTCCCAAAGATCTGTAACCTTCCCTGCTGCACTATCTCTCAAGCCACTCATTCATCCTGCCTCTATTTCCATTTCTACTCTGACTAGCAATTCTGAGATTACTACCTCTGAGATCCTACTTTTTACCTTGTCTTCTAACTCCCTACGTTCTGCTGGTAGGACCTCACCTCGTTTATTACCTATTATCATTGGTGCCTATATGCACCACGACAGCTGGCTGTTCACCCTCCCCCATCAGAATGCCCTGCAGCCAATCTGAGGCACCCCTGACCTGTGCACCAGGCCTGCCTATTTACTCCCCTTCCAATTGAATCCCCTTTGATTATGGCCCTTCCACTCTTCTTTTTCCCACCCTTCTGAACAGCAGAGCCAGCCACGGTGGCATGAACCTGGCTACTGCTGCCTTCTTCTGATAAGCCGTTTCCCCCAACAGTATCCAAAACCGTAGACCTGTTTTGGAGGTAGGTGACCACAGGGGACACCTGCACTGCCTTCCTACTCTTACTCTGCTTTTTGGTCACCCATTCCCTTTTTTCCTCAGCAATCCTAATCTGCGGTGTGACCAATTCGCTAAACATGCTGCCCCAACCTCCTCAGCATCAAGCATGCTTCAAAGTCCGACCATCTGCAGTGCTGATTTCTTTCCACAGATTCTGCCAGACCTGCTGACCTTTTCCAGCAATTTCTATTTTTGTCTAGTCATTTGTCTACTTCTGCCATGAATCATCCTCTTTTTTTTTCAGTTCAGTGCCCAATGGCAGGTCTGACCTACAGTATCACAACTTCCATCATGGGTAGAGGAAGGAAGCAAGCCAGGAATCCTCCCACAGCTGGAACATTGGTTGAACCCTGTGTTGTTGTTGCCACCAATCCAATCCAAACTAATCCTCCAGCCAACTCTTGTGCCAGCAAATATGTTGTGGTCTGCAGCTATTGAAATGATGGTAGAGGGTCAATTCTTTACCAGCACTTGGCTGACTAGGGATGTTTTCTGTTCTTACTGCCTGCCATTGCTGTATGTCAGAAGGATTTAAAAACTGATCTTCTGCCTGTTTGACTGCATTATGACTGCACCTTCCTTGGCCATCAAATATTGAGTGGGACTTGAACCAGGAGCATTTGGGTCAAAAGCAGAGATGCTACCACTGTGGATAAGAACTAGTTTATCTCTAATATATCTTCTGTGATTAACTGACAGTTCCATAACTTGCAAAATTTTAATGAAAATGTGCTTGGAACTGTATCGTTCACATATTCAACTACTGATTATTTTGCATTAGAATATTACAATAGATAAAATTAATTTTTAACTAGATTATCCCATGGAACTGTATCGATCAAAAGAATCGCGTAACAATAAGGAACTGCTGTATTGACTTGTAGTTGCTAGTGTATTTTGACTTCATTCTTTAATACCAGTATTGTCGATATTTTCACGTTGTAGAAAGAACCAGAGTTGACCCAATTCTTCCATCTTGTAAAGTGGGTTTATTAGCATTATGCAGACGTTGCTTGCCCTTTTAAGAATATTTTATCCCTTATTATTCAACTATAAGATGTAGGTGCAAACATAGGCCCTTTTACTCCATTGAGTGTGTTCTGTTATTCAGTGAGATCATGGCTGATCTGATCATCCTCAACTCCACTTTCCTGTCTTTTCCCTTTAAGCCTTAATTTCCTGTCTGATTAAAGTATGTCTAGCTCAGCCTTGAATAGACTTAATGACTCAGCCTCAATAGCTTCTTCAATAAAGAATTTCACATATTGATTATCCTCATCTCTGTCCTAACTGGGCACCCCTTAACTGAGATTATACCTCAGGTCTTAGACTCTCCCATAAGGAAAACAACTTCGCAACACCTATCCTGTCAAGTTTCATAAGAATCTTTGGTTTCAATAAGACCACCTCCTTATTCTGACAAGTACAGGGCTGACCCAGCATTTTTGGGACAGCCTCAAACACTAATGTATCTTTCCTTGGATAAGGAGACAGAAACAAATTCTAGGTGTGGTCCAACTTGTGCTTTATGTGGTTTTACCAAGGCTTCCATATTTTTATACTCCATTCCCTTTGAAGTAAAGGCCAGAATTCAGTTGGCCTTTGAATTCGGATGTTAGCTTTTTGTGATTTAAGCACGAGACTTTTCAAATCCCTCTGCAACAGCTTTCCCTTTCAGGAAAAAAAATCAACACAACTATTTTTCTTGCTAATGTACAAAATCTAACAGTTTCCCACATTATATACTATGTGCCATGTTTCTACCCACCCATTTAACGTTTCTGTAGCCTTTCTGATCTCTAATGTTTTCTTTCTGATCTCTTGTCTTTACACCTGTCTTGTCATCATCAAACATGCCGATGGTATATTCAGTTCCCACATCCAAGTCTTTAATATATGTTTTAAGTAATTGCTGTCCCAGCATTTATCCCCATGGCACTTCACTGATTACAGGTTGCTATCCTGAAAATAACCCCCTTCTGCCTGCTTTTAATTAGCCAGACCTGTATCCATGCTAATATACAAACCCCCAAACAATGGCTTTTTATCTTATTAATTAGTCTTATGTGGTACCTTTTATTGTGAGCTTTATGGAACTACATACATATTTCATCGATTGATTCCCTTTATCCTGCCTGCTACCTCTCAAAGAATTCTCATAAATTTATTACTTAGGATTTCCCCTTTTTTGAGGCCGTTCTGGCATTGCATTGAACTCCAGAAGGAGGAGTCAATGCTGTGAATGGCATCAGGCATGCTGACCACCATACACAGACACTTGGAGCGGCTATGTGCACTAGCTTGGAGAAAACAGTGTGGTGAAGTCTAATGTAAAGTATTTATTCCCCGTGATTTCATGAACTCCATTATTATTTTGTTAGCCTCATTCTCCAAGGGGTTTAACTTCACATGGCATTTGTCTTCTGTTTATTTGATTTGATTTTGATTTTAATTTTATTGACAGGTGTACTCGAGTACAAAAACTACAAGAATAAAGTGAAAAGTTTATAATGTCAGCATACAAGGCACCATCTTAGGTACAAGTACCAAGATACAGAACCTTAAGAACAAGGCACAAAGAAAGAATATTGCAGTAATTGGGTGTAAGTTTGTTTGCTGAGCTGGAAGGTTTGTTTTCAGATGTTTCATCACCATACTAGGTAACATCATCAGTGAGCCTCCTGGAGAAGCACTGGTGTTAGTGACCACCAGTGATCTATTTGTTTAGGTTTCTGTGGGTTGGTGATGTCAGTTCTGTGGTGACAATCCTCGGAAAACGAACCTTCTAGCTCGGTGAGCAAACTTACATCCAGAACCTCAACCTGAGCTACAAATCTTCTCAAAATTTGCTATTTTCTCTCATCTACTCTGGGTCAATATTTTCTCTGAATCTACTCTATCTCCTTTTATGTGGAGAATGTGAATGATGGAGCGCAATCTTGAATCAGAAACATTTAAATTCCCTTTAATCTACTTTGCTTGTCATATCCATAAAGATTTCTAGAAAATTTGTTAAATATGAATTTCCCTTTCACAAAACCACATTGACTCTACTGGGTTGTGTTAAGCCTTTCTAAATGTCCTGCTATTTCTCCCTTAGCAATACACTGAAGCATTTTCCCATGTCAGATGTTAAGCTAACTGGTCTATAATTAACTGAAACAAAATTAAAAATTGGTGAAAAAGCTCAGCAGGTCTGGCAGCATCTGTGGAGAGAAATCTAAGAGTTAATGTTTCAGGTTGAGTGACTCTTCCTTGGAACAGATATAATTTACTGCTTTGTCTGTCTCCTGTCTTGACCAGGGGTGTCACATTAGCAGTTTTCTAATTTGCTGAAACCCCCCAGGAGTCCAGAGTGTTCTGGAATATTTCAACCAATGTCTCCATTATCTCTACAGCCGTTTCCTTTAAAATGTTTGGATGGCCATCAGACCCTGGCATCTTTTCTGCCTTTATTGCCATTAGCTTATCAAATACTTTGGCCTCCTGATAGATATTGTTACAAGAATTTTCCTCCCATTTGTACCTTGCTTATCTCATGTCATTTTGTCATATTTATAATGTCCTGCATCATGAAGAACAATGCAAAATATTGTTTTAAATTATCTGCCATTTCACTAATCCCTGTTATTAATTCTCCATTTGCATTTTACATGGGTCTGTCACTTACTTTGGATACTCTCCCTTTTCATCTACTCAGAAGTGCCTGTTTGTTTTTCTTGCCAATTTACTTTCAAAATCAGTTTTTCCTGTTTATGTTAGCATTTTAGTCACCAGCTGTTGGTTCTTAAAACTTCCCAATTTTATGATCTGCCAGTAGTTTTCACCACTTTGTATGGCTTAAGTTTTGTTTGGATTCTCTCCTAAACAACCTGCCTTAGTCATGAGTGGTTCGTCCTTCTTATCAAGTCTTTCCTTTTGACCAAAATAACTTTAGGCTGAGCATTATGAAATATCTACATGGATGTCTACCACTGCTTACCACTAACCTTCCTGTAGTCTATTTTCACAGCCTTCTTCATACTCCGGTATTTGCCCCTATTTAAGTTAAGGATATTAAACTAGGGACTTGTTCTCCCTCAAACTGAATTTGAAGTTCTACAATGTTGTGATCACTAAACCCTGGAAGATTTTTAACTTTAAGCTCTCTTACTAATCCTACCTCCTTACTTTACTAGATCTAAAATAGCCTGTTCCCATAGGTTTTGTAATGTACTGTTCTAAGAAACAATCCCTGATGCAATCTCTAAATTATTCTTTCATATCACCCGTGCCCATTTGTGCAGTCAGTATACAGATCCCATGACTGATGCTGTACCCTTCTCAAATATCTCCATTATTTCTTTATTTATACTTTGTTCTATGTTGAGACCTTGTCTTTCCCTTGTTATTCCTCATTTTCACCCATACTAATTCCACGTTACAATCTATTCCACCGATGTCACTACTGACCACCATACTGATACCACTCTTTATTAACAAAGCTACCACACATCCTTTGTGTTTTTGCCTATTCATTCAGAATGTTGAAATACCATTAAATATTGAATCTCCAGTGTTTGGACGTCACAACTTATCAACTGATCACTTTGAAGTTTATTTGGCTGCACCTGAGAGGAGTGGATTTGATGGATATGTTCTTTCCTACCATTTCTCTAAGTTTGTATTTAAGATAAATTAGAAACACATGATAAGTGGAAGTTATGTGTAAAACACTATTGAGATGTTCTTATAATGGTTTTCCTGATACTACAACATAAAGATTAGGCTCAATTCTATGAATTGAATTTTCACAGTTAAAATCTTAGTTTTAAATGTTCTTGCACTAGTTCTTCATCTACAAACAATGATGCAAGTATGAGGAATGTATTTGTTTTACAAAGCATTGAGTGGAGAAGCTCTGTATAAACATTGGAAACACCTATTTTCATTATATAAATACAGAAGAGCTGAAAATGTGTTGCTGGAAAAGCGCACCAGGTCAGGCAGCATCCAAGGAACAGGAGAATCGACGTTTCAGGCATGCTGCCTGACCTGCTGCGCTTTGCCAGCAACCATTTTCAGCTCTGATCTCCAGCATCTGCAGTCCTCACTTTCTCCATGAATACAGGAGAATTAACATTGTGTGAAAGGTTTATTTTTGGATGAGAAGGATATTGTAATTGGTATTTTGTGGTATGTTTGTATGCAAGTATGCAGAAAAAAATTGAGCTTTTCTTCAGTGAAGGTTGGCACATGACCAGCAGAGCTTTCCCTTCTCATTTGTATATGTTTGCATTATTTTCATTACTGTTGCACCCATCTCAAGATTTGTATCATGGGTTTTGTGCTTTACCAGTGGTTTTTCTGGTGTTTGTGAAGCAAAATCAGTTTCCTCCAGCAGTAGTTCCAATTCTCAAGAAGTTCATAGTGGCAAGGAGACAAGAAACGGGAACAAGCTTTAACTGAAAATGTTGCTCAACTGCAAGTGGTAGAATACTGCTACGAAGGACAAGAGCAAGGCTTTGTTACTCACCACCTATTCTTTTAATTCTAATAAATGTTCTCCCTCCTTTGCTGAAGTCTGTGACCACTTACCAGAGTACTGTTGTGTGGGCATTGTAAAGTCTTCGATATCCTTTGCAATTTGCCATACTTTGCATTTGAGCTTAAGCAGGCTATTAAATAGGAAAGAAAATAAAAAGAATGCACATTTTGGATTGACTTCTTCCTCTTTAGATGTCCTAAGGGGCTTTACCACCAAAATATTACCTTTCAACTGTAGTTACAGTTGTGATGTAGAGAAGTATAGAACTCTTTTTCATGCAGGAAAGTTACAACAACATAAGTGCAAATTCAACTGTTTTTATGGCCTGGAGACATGGTGTTGGCAATGTTGCATTTAGACTTTTGAAAAGTTATTTACTTATGTTCTACATGGAAAGGTCTTGGTTACACTTAAAATCTGCTGGCATTTAGAGTCACAGATTATTATGGTGCAGAAGGAAGGCACTTGGTCCATCATGCCTAGACTGACTCTATTATCTAGTCCAGCTAAATTATCTAATGCCACCCTCATACCTTTTTTTTCTATTTCCCTCCATACTATTACCATCTAAAGATCCATTCAGTGCCCTCCTGAATGCTTAGTCAAGATAGTAATTTGGAATAGCATTTGGGACTGGCTGAGAAAATCACCCAGGAGACCAAAGAGAGCTGTGAACAAGGACAATAGAAAGGGCAAAGGAATGGGGCTACATGTTTCTCCAAAGACTCTCTTGGAAATCAGCAAACATTGTAGACCTTTGTGTTGAGAGGTCTCTGGTTCAGTTGATTGACAAGGATTATCTGTCTTGGATCCTTCTCTTAGTTTGTACATGTTAAGATAAAGTAAACAGGTACATGCAGTTGATCAGGTTTTTAAAAAAAAGGAGAACTACCAGGCACTCTGCCCTAGCAAAGGTTGTAACTAAGACCCTTTCATGTAGATTGTAAGCAAATTAAGTTTCTAAAGTCTAAATGCAGCATTGTCAACCCCATGTTCCCAGGATGTAAAAACCATTGAATTTTTCCTTACGTTGTTGTAACTTTCCTGTGTGAAACATGGTTCTACATTTCTCTACATCACAACTATAACTACAGTTGAAAGGTAATATTTTGGTGGTGAAGCCCCTTAGGGCATCGAAAGAGGAAAAAGTTGATTCAAAAATGTGCATTCTTTTTCTTTTCTTTCCTTTCCTATTTAATCTTTGCTTAGGCTCAAATGTGAGCTATGGCAAATTGCAAAGGATTTCAAAGACTTTGCAATGCCCACACAATGGTACTCTGGTTAGAATGTGATTCTGGTTAGAAGATTTTTAAAAAGACCATTGAGGCTGGAAATCTGAATTATGAATAGAAAATACTTAGCAGATCTGATTGCATCTGTGAAGAAGAAAAGCAGAATGGACATTTCAGACCTTTCATTTTGTGTATCAGGCAAAGATAAGCCAACTTGTTGAGCAAGTTTTGTGCATTTAGTATTTTGTATTACTGTATTACGAATAATGTTTTATTGATTGAATGAATTACCTTAAATTAGCTCAAAGATCACTGACATTTCTGTGTTTCTAAGCACCTCTTGCTAATTGATTCCTCAGTCTAAGGAGCATGTATGAGGGCACACGCAAAAGATTCAGCGGCCTGATGTTTATAATGATAGTGAAACTGTTGGCGCTTTCCATCATTAGTTACTCCTCTAAAACTTATGGAAACGTTGATGTACATGTGCAGGTTAGCGTGGACATCCAGAAGCCTTGTCAGTGATTTGCTACTCCTCCAAAGAATGCTGTTCAGGTCCTTGTGTTCTCCATATTCTTGGAGTGCAGTCCATAAGTAATCACTGAATTGAAGAAAGCTTCTATTTCCACCTTCTTAGTCTCGCTGCAAAACCCTTTGTAAAAGTCATACTGTCTTGAATGGAGTGCAGCTGAATTTTTAATGACGTACTAACTTTATAGATACTGCACACTATTCTCACTGATGCTGAAAAGCTTAGTTGTGGAACTCCTCCATTATGATAGAAATTACACATTTTAAAATATTACCTTTTGAGATGGGCTTACAGGAGCCAATTATAAACACTTCCATGTTTTTGAATGCCAATTAGTAAATCATCCTGTTCTACCAAATTTTCTGTCATTGGAACTAGGTGTGAATGTGTATCTTTACTAAAGTGTTTTGTGAAACAAACTACTTGTGTGGTTTTTGGTGAACCTCCACAGAACATGAATGTTTCAATGAATACAAAGCTCGCAGGGTACAGAAAAAGATGATAGTGCTAGCGCACAAGCAGAAGCAGATTTGTGGTAGCGGTTTCCTCTATGTGGAAAGCTTCTGAACTCAGCCAATTGACTGCAAACAGAAAACACTTTCTTTCCTAGAGGGTGGTAGGAGCAATGGAATAAGGTTTTATTTACTTGAGCGCTTTCTAATTGTTGGCTCCAGACTGTCATTAGCAAAGACTTGGATTGATTGCCTGTATTTTCAGCCAGCGACTAGTGTGTGGTGCAATAGCCTTAGAGGGAAAGTAAAATAAACTCTTCCAGTTGAGGCTTTAAAAGCTATTTCACAGCAGAAGGTTCTTGCTCTTTTTCTCTTCTCTCCTCCAGGTACATTTATATAACAGTACTAGCTGCCTTACACATAACCATGGACTGAGCAGGAGGTTTTCTGCAAATCTTCTAGATCACAGAATTAACAATGCTAGCACCTCCACATTGAGTAACTGGATGTCTCAAGGATCCAGCGATAGATGAGAGTGGTTACGCTGTCAAATTGAATTATCTTTCATTGTAGTGTGACATGGCATAAGTTGTCTTTATATCACTGAAAATTAACCCTTTACCACCATTTTGCACACTGTAGGCACTCTTTTCAATAGAAAACTTCTGGATCTTGCCACTACACAGCCAAGTCTTGTTTAGCTTGAGAATCTGTTTAAGGAGGAACGGACAATTGCCTACTGGAAGTTGCTGCTTATTTTTAATTTTGCTGATGCGCTGATATATGATATGCTTACCTTAATTAACCTGTTTCTTGGGAAGCTATATGTAATATAGTAAAGAAAATACATTTTGTGTTATCCTTCCTTCTGTTTATTTGGATTGTACCCTTGATATTTAGCATACATCTGAAGGGGGAATACCTATATTGGGACCTTCGGTACTCATTCAGATGGAATCTGCAGCCTCTTGTAAATCATGGAATTTGGTGGATGATTGGCAATGCCCTAGTTATACTGCTGCTTGGTATCCTGACATTTAAATACCTCTCAGCCCGGACTGGCCCGGATGGAGTCCCTGGCCGTGCACGTAGATGTTGCGCAGACCAGCTAGCGGGAGTATTCACAGACATCTTTAACCTCTCCTTACTACGATCTGAAGTCCTACCTGCTTCAAAATGTCACCATCATCACAGTGCCAAAGAAAAATCATGCAGCTTGCCTCAATAACCACCGCACAGTGGCTTTGACTTCCCTAATTATAATGTGGTTCCAGAGGTTGATAATGGCTGACATCACCTCCAGCCTCCCACATTGTCCTGATCCTTCGCAATTCCATAGCCGACGCCATCTCCCTGTCCCTGCACTCATCCCTGGATTGTCTAGATAACGAGGATACTTACATCAGATACCTACTTATACAGTTCCTCCTTGAACATCATAATTCCAAACAACTCATCTCTAAACTCCAAGAGCTAGGTCTTGGCTCCCCGTCTCTGTAACTGGGTCCTCGACTTCCTGACTCATAGCTTGCAGTCAGTGTGCACCAT
Source organism: Chiloscyllium punctatum (assembly GCF_047496795.1). Taxonomy (NCBI): domain Eukaryota; kingdom Metazoa; phylum Chordata; class Chondrichthyes; order Orectolobiformes; family Hemiscylliidae; genus Chiloscyllium; species Chiloscyllium punctatum. Next base: position 5,193,858 of record NC_092754.1, on the reverse strand, counting down.
AATCCTCATCATTGGTGTCCCACAAGGCTGCATACTCATCCCCCTACTTTACTCCTTACACTCAGGACTGTGTGGCCAAATTCCACCCCAGCTCCATTTACATCTCTTCCAGGGCTGCCCAACTTGAAGAAGTTCTGCCCCTGTCTCCAACAGGATTTCCATTCTAACTTTTCTCTCCTTGTAGTGATCGCGTCTTTACCAAAACTCACTTCCATGGCCACGTTTCAATCCTCAGTCACTGCCTCTGAGTCTGGGTCAGACTCACCCCACATAGATTCCGTGTGAAGTTTCAATCTTTTGTGTTATGAATCCACCCAAGATTTCAATGGTCTTCAGTCATCTATTCTTGCCACATTTGCAAAGCTGCACTCAGTGCTGTGAGCCACCAATTGCAAACTCTTGAATTCTCCCTCCATCAGCACCACCTCACGCTGGCTCAGAGCTTGCCTTTTCCTCAATTCCCCTTCATCCTGTGGCTCATTCAATGTTCTAAAGAAATGCTTTTCTTTCTTTTAGAGATTAGGGAATGCAACTGCAACAACTCAGAATTACCGACCCCCCTGTAGAACCTTCCTCCTCTCCCAACTCTCTAACTCCATTCTTTTTTCTTACTGCCACCTCTTCTCAAATATTTACTATCCCTTCTGACCTTCAGTTCTCTGCTGAGCAATCCATACACTGCAAAGGTCTTAGTTTTGTCCCTCAGCTTTCAGGTCACGTGACTGAACTTTTTTTCTGTCGTCTCTACTTCCATGTCTATTTCTTTTGACTGGAATCTCTCCCTGTACCATTGATGCCTTCCCCCACTTCTAACACACTCCCTCCATCTGGACCCCACTCTCTGGCTTTTTACCTGCGCCCAACTTGTTTATTGAGAAGGATGATGTGATATCGATTTGCCTTAATTTCCCTGCCTCCCTTACCATTTAAAACCATCTTCCTCTGAATTGACTGCAGTCTCTGTTCTCAGATCCAATCCTGACTTGGTAATCAAGCCTGTGAGAAGAATGGTACTGTTGTTGTCTGGTGTACTGACCTCTGCACTATGGAGGCTGAGCAGCTATTGGACCTCCTGCTGTCTCACCCAGACTGTGACCCCAACAATGAGCATCGAGCCATTATGTCTAAGATTGTCACCAATCTCATTTCATCTGGGGATCTCCCATGACAGCCTCTAAGCTCATAGACCCCCAACTCCATACAGCCTGCTTTTACCTTCTCCCTGAATTCCACAGGACAGACCCATTACTGCCCCACGGAACTGATTTCTACATATGAAGTTGATTAGGTTGTTTTTCTCCCCTTGTCTAATCCCTCCTCACTTACATCTGTGATTTTTCTGATGCCTTGCGTCAGTTTCACAATCTCCAGCCGCTGCCATTATGGACTCCATTGCCGCCTCTTCACCCTGGAAGTGCAATCCCTATCACCCATCCATTCTCTATCTGAATAGTCCCGTGGCTATCCATTTCTTCCTGGAAGAGAGGCCTGAACTGTCCTTGCCATTCTTCTCTGCCTGGCCGAGCTTGCCGTCTCTGTGAGCGACTTTTCCTTCAACTCCCCTCACTTTCTTCAGATTAAAGCTGTGGCCTCGGGTATTCACATGGGCCCCAGTAATGCCTGTTTTTTTTGTGTGGATTTGTGGAACAGTCCTTGTTCCAATCCTACTTCGATCCCCACCCACACTTTTCTTCTGGCACATTGATGACATCATCAGTGCTGCTTCCCCCTCTCATTTGGAGCTGTAAAAATTGGTCAATTTTGCTTCCAGTTTCCAACCAGCTTCCACCTGGTCCATTTCTGACGATGACTCCTCAACATCTTTTTTTTCCATTTCTAGGATTAGCTGGTCACCGAAATCCATTACAAATCCACTGACTGTCTCCGATATCTGGACTATACATCCTCACGCTCTGCTTCCTGTAAGGACTCCATCCCATTCTTCCAGATTCTACCTTCCTGTTGCATCTGTTTTGATGATCCCACCTTCTGCAGGGGTCCTCAGAAATTATCATTTTTAGTCAATGGAGAATCTCCCCCCACCATGGTTAGCAAGGCCCTCAGCCATGTCCGACCCATTTCCTGCACTTCTGCCCTTCTCTTCCCTCCTACAATGATAGGGTCCCCTTGGTCTTCACTTACCATCCAAGCAGCCTCCACGTCCAGAGGAGCATAAGCTACCATTTCCATCACCTTCAATGGGACACTACAGCCAAACACCCATTCTTCTCCCCTCCTTTCTCAGCATTTCTTCCTCCAGGGCATGTTGGTCTATGCCTTCTCCCCGCACCCCTATGGAACCTTCCACTGCAGTCGCAGAAGGTGCAGCACTTGCCCGTTTGCTTCTTCCCTCCTCACCATCCAAGGCCCCAAACACATCTTTCTGATTTATTTGGTGAAAACTTCATTGTCGCATGTTTTTCGAGTACAGAAGTCAAGGATTCAGTGATGGTAATACAATTGAATGCCAAGGAGAGGTGGTCTGATCGTCTTTTATTGGCACTTGTGTGGCACAAATGTTACTTGCCATTTGTCAGCCCAAGCCTGCATATTGTCCACATCTTGTTGCATTTGAACATGGACTATCTCCGTATCTGAGGAGTCGCAAATGGTGCTAAACATTGTGCAATCATTAGGGAGCATCCCCACTTCTCACTTAATGACAGAGGGAGGGTCATTGATGAAACAGCTGAAGATGGTTGGACACTACCCTGAGGAAGTCCTGTAGAGATGTCCTGGAGCTGAGATGACTGACCTCCAATAACTGCAGCCAACTTCCTTACGTGTCTGGTATGATTCCAAATAGTTGAGAGTTTGGACCCTGATACCTATTGATTACAGTTTTGCTCAGGTACCTTAATGGTACATTCAATGCAGTAAATCTTCACTTAATAGGTTACATGTTAAGTGACACACCAAAGGTTATTGTACCTTCAACACACATTGCCCTTTAGAGCATTTTCTGGTCACCACACTACCAGAAGGGTATGGATGCTTTGGAGAGGGTGCAGAAAAGATTTACCAGGATGTTGTCTGGTATGGGGGGGATTTACTATGAAGAAAGATCAGATTGACTGGGCTTGTTTTCGCTAAAACACAAGAGGTTGAGGGGTGACCTGATAGAAGTTTATAAGATTGTGAATGGCATAGGTAGAGTGGAAAGTATGAGGCTTTTTCCCAGGGTGGAGGAGTCAATTACTAGGGAACACAGGTTCAAGATGCGAGGTGGGGGGGGGGGGAGCTTAAAAGAGATGTACGAGGCATTTTTTCACACAAAGGGTAGTGAGTGCTTGGAATGTGGTGGTAGTGGAAGCAGACGCAATAGCACCATTCAAGAAGCATCTGGATGAATACATGAATAGGAAGGGAATAGAGGGATACGGATCCTATTACTGAAGGCAGTCCTAATATGGAAGGGCAAGATGTGGTGGTGCAGGTTTAGAAGGCAGAAGGGCCTGTTCCTGTGCTGTTTTGTTCTTTGTTGTACACTAACTCTTTTTTTAAAAAAAGGGAGATGCTGTTGTAGATTGCCTGGTCTTTGTGGAGGTGGCAGAGTGATTCATTCTGTTGTCTCTCGTGCTGATATTTGTAGCTAAAGGGTATTGGTTGAAGCATTTAATCCAACTGACTTGATTTTGGATTTTGGTTCTGCCAATGAAAATCACAAGTAGGAATTTGGTAGCTTTTTCTATTAATCTGTTGTCAGGTGGGTGATTCTCTATTTCAGCTGAATAAATGGAAATAACAAGCAGGTCTGTCTTCCACTTGGATCCTGTCATTTAGCAAGGGAAATCATGGACAGTGTAAGATGTGGATAATAGATCATCATTGAATCCCTACAGTGTGGAAACCGGCCACTCAGTTCAGCAAGTCTGCACTGACTCTCCGGACAGCATCCCACCCAGACTCAACCCCCCCTATCCTATCCTTGTAATTCTGCATTTCCCATGGCTAATCTATCTAGCCTGCACATCCCTGGACACTATGGGCAGTTCAGCCTGGCCAATCCATCCTAACCTGCACATCTTTGTACTGTAGGAGGAAACCAGAACATCTGGAGCAAACCCACACAGACACTGGGAGAATGTGCAAACTCCACACAGACAGTCGTCTGAGGCTAGAATTAAATTCGGGGCCCTGGCACTGTGAAGTAACAGTGCTAACCACTAAGCGACCATGCCCTGTTCCATTGTGTATCAAAGATGAAGTTATTAGAGTTTTTGTTAAGGGCTGGTTTGAGTTGGATATGAACATTGTTTTTTTTTTCATTCGTCCTAATGTCTGACGCAACCCATTTTGTGATGCAGGGTGGAGGAGAGAAATGAATAGCTTCAGAAACTGGCTTGTTTTCTCTGCAGTCTAATACCTGCTGGTCATAGTAAGCAAGTTTATTTTAAGATTTCATAAAAAGCTGTGATAATTCTGCACATTATCAGTTCCTGATGTACTATGAAATCATATGATATTAATTCTTTGGGATGGAGGAGTTTTATTTGTAAAACATTTTTCATCACTGTTTCTAAAATTATACAATACAAAGAAATGTCATCTAGTAAAATGCATAAGCTCGGTGTTGAATCCGGCTGCTCAAGGCAGATGGTGGCTGGTCTTTGGCACATTTGACTGAATTTGGCTAGACTGAATGCCAGTGACACTTATTGCATGTTATCTTTTCCTGTTTTTCCTCTTTCTGAAAAGTTTTGTTTCCTTTCTTTAAAACTTTCTTGTGTGGCCAGCGATACTTCACTAGACAGTGTCACTGTGCAGACACTTGGTTACTACAGGAATTCTGAACAACACTCAAGAAGCTTGACACCATCCAGGACAAAACAGCCCGCTTGATGGGCACTGCATCTACCAAACGGCGGCACAGTGGTTAGCACTGCTGCCTCACAGCGCCAGAGACCCGAGTTCAATTCCTGACTCAGGCAACTGACTGTGTGGAGTTTGCACATTCTCCCCGTGTCTGCGTGGGTTTCCTCCGGGTGCTCCGGTTTCCTCCCACAGTCCAAAGATGTGTACGTCAGGTGAATTGGCCATGCTAAATTGCCCGTAGTGTTAGGTAAAGGGGTAAATGTACAGGAATGGGTGGGTTACGCTTCGGCGGGTCGGTGTGGACTTGTTGGGCCGAAGGGCCTGTTTCCACACTGTAAGTAATCTAAGTAATCTAATCTAATCTAATCAAACATCCATTCCCTCCACCACCGACGCTCAGTAGCAGAAGTGTGTGTCATCTACAAGATGCACTACAGAAATTCATCAAGGATCCTCAGACAGCACATTTCAAGCCCATAACTACTTCCATCTAGAAGAACAAGGGCAGCAGATACATGGGAGCGCCACCATTTGCAAATTCCCCTCTAAGTGACTCACCATCCTGACTTGGAAATATATTGCTATTCCTTCACTGTCACTGGTCAGAATCTTAGAATTCCCTCCCTGAGGGCGTTGTGGGTCGACCCACAGCAGGTGGACTGCAGCGGTTTAGGAAGGAAGCTCACTCCCACCTTCTCAAGGGCAACTACGGATGGGCAATAAAATGCTGGCCAGCCAGTGATGCCCACATTCCACAAATGAATAAGTAAAAAAGAAATGGCTGTTATTGGTTCAATTTGTTGATGCTGTTCCCAGTGATCTCACTACGTTGGACAATTGAAATGCCGTGTGTATTTCTGGTCACTTTATAGAAAGGATGTGGAGGCACTGGACTGAGTTCAGAGATGATTTGCAAGGCACATATTTCAGGAAAGCGTGAACAGACTGGGTTTCTTTTCTGTTGGGTGGAGTGGGAGATAAAGCTGGGGCAATGACCTGATAGATCCTTTTAAAATGTTGAAAGTTTTGATGAGGTTGATACAAAGAAAATGTCTCCACTTGTGGGCAAGAACATAACCAGAGGTTGTTAATCTTAAAATAGTCATTAAATGGTCCAATAGGGAATTCAGAGGAAAACTTTTTGTTCAAAGTGTGTTGAGAATGTGTAACTCGCTATCACAGGGAATGGTTGATATGAGTAGTATAGATATGCATTTAAGGGGAAGCTAGACAAGGAAATGAGGGAGAAGGTATTAGAGGATTAAGCTGACAGATTTAGTTGAAGAAAGACAGGAGGAGTATAAATGTTGACATCAATTGGTTGGGCCAGATAACGCGTTTCTGTGCCGTGTATATGTTGTAATCTTATACGATTTGTTGCCAGTGGGAGTATCACTAGTGTCAATGTTAATAGAGCCAGTTGCAATATATACAAGTGTGCTGTACCAATGAACCACACCAAGTTGTGTTTACTTGCAGCTTTATTGATAGAATCATTGACCACACTGAACCCATTTTGATCGCTATTGGTTTTTAAAACAATAGACTGTTCAGAGTTGCATATTGTTTAATATATGTGACCAGAGCAACTAATTTTTTGTGTACATAAAGATATAATGATAATGTGGCACATGTACTTAAAAACTCAGGTTATGTGACTAAAATTTCAACAAAATGCTTTTAAGTTAACTTTTTTCTGTCTTCCCCCCCCCCCCCACCACTGAGTCACTTACCAATGCGCTGATACTTATAATAGCATTAATCACCTAAACATCTGATACTCTTTTTGTATTCTGTATAGCTGCCAATCTTTGAAATTAGAAGCCAATAATTACCAAACACGTTGGGATTGTATACTTTAATCAGAAGTTTTTAGATTTGTACCCACAAGTTTGAACATTGGTGAAACACTTTCTGCTCCTTGTATAACAATAAGCCTGGTGCATTAAGGTGAAAGTGTTAAACAGACAATAATCACTTGTCACATATAAGAGCAAAGGAAAATATCCAGTAGCATCAAATCTGTTCTAACTGCTGACTTCATGTATCTATATCCCATCAAACTGAAAGCATTCAAGCAACTACTGCTGTTATCAAATCACTCATGAATCCTGCTAATTAAAATAGAGCTTCATTCTTTTTAAACCATCGTTTGACAGGAACTTGAGACTGGCATAACAAGGTTTAGACATGTTATGAGCCTTTATTGCATAAAAGGTACTTTTACATGAATGTACAGTCAAGTGTAAAATGAATTGATCTGCACAGACTGAATTCTGTGCTTGCTAATGATTCTTTTTCCAGCTTTTTACTTGAAGCAGCGACGTAATAGCTTCTAAACTGATCATCTTTTGATTAATTAGTTTATCAAACAGCTTGCAGGTTTGATGAAGTAATTTATGTAGCTTCCTTAAACATCCATGTTGTAAGCCAGCAGTATTGTCAATGTCAATTAGAGGAATCTTTTTTTAAAAATGCTGGTAGTTGGAAATGATTATCTGAAACCAAATATGTAGTATTTTGTTCAGGCAATTTTCAAAAGGTGTAATGTTTCAAGTGCTGGCTTATGTTTAAACTTGCAGAATTGCTCACAAACTGTTATATTCAGTGGAACCAGTTTCCTGTGTTTCAAGTGTTCAATTCAGCATGGATTGAATCTTACAGCACAGAAGGAGGCCATACAACTCACTGTGCCTATGCCAGCACTTTGATAGTGTGATCCAATTAGTCCCACGCCTCTATTGTTTCCCCATAGTCTTGCTAATTTTCTTCATTTCAAGAAGAACTACTCCTCCTATTTCCCCAAATTCCCGTGTGTATCCAATTTCCTTTTGGAAGTCATCTTTGAATATAATTCTACCATCCTTTCATTGAGAACATTCCAGACCATCATAACTCGTTGGGTAAACAAAATTCTTCTCATCGGTTCTTTTGCCAATTATCTTAAGACTCTGTTTCTCAACGAAGCCAATTCTAAGTGGTGCAATTTGCACACAAGCACCGAAACACAATGTGGCAGTGCTACCTCATTGCCAAGCTACAATACCATTGCTGCCTGTCACAAAGATGGCGCCATCCGTATATTCACACCGGCAAAATAAACACGGGAAGATGTACATAACATCAGGAAATAATTTGTAAGGCAGGAAACCTGTTACATGTTATTTTAAGATAATTTGTATTCAAGAAAAATTAGGTCTTCAGATACTTTGGTATAGTTTTGAGATACCACAAATGCAGCATTCTGTTTTGCTACGGAATCTACGGCAAAATGGTACCTCTCTGAGGATCATGCCAAGGATTAATTCTGTACATTTTATGCTAATTTACCTTATTTTAATTCATAGCTAATACCTTGAGTCATATGTCTGTATCTGTGGAACTGTGGTACTGTCTGTGTCTCTATGCTGTTATGTGGATCTATGGTACACTTTGTGTCAATCCACATTATGTCAACAAGCTAACATCATCATAGATGGCAGGCTGACGTGTGCGTGTAGAAGCATACTGACAATAAATGTCTGGTCACAGGGGCAATCTTCATCATTGCAGGCTCTGAGGGCGATTTGTGTGTACATGGGCTCTGATGGTGATTTGCGTGTACATGGGCTCTGATGGCGATCTGCGTGTACACGGGTTCTGATGGGGATCTGTGTGTACATGGGTTCTGATGGGGATCTGTGTGTACACGGGCTGTGATGGCTATTTGCATGTACGCGGTCTCTGGTGATTTGCGTGTACGCTGGCTCTAGCAATCTCTGTGTACACAGTCTCTGGCTATCTGCATGTACGTGGTCTCTGGCGATCTGCGTGTACACGGGTTCTGATTGCGATCTGCGTGTGCACGGGCTCTGGTGATCTGAGTGTGCATAGGCTTTGATGCTGATTTGCATGTACATGGGCCTGATGGAGATCTGCGTGTACACTGGCTCTGATGGCGATCTCTATGTCTCTATGTTTTGGTGGCTATTTGCAGATGCACAGTTGACAATAGATGCACCAGCTTAAATCTTTGTCTTTTGATACTGGCACTCCTGTCAGTTTTTTCCTTACTTATTGTGTTAAAAAAAGACTTTCTTTTGTAAACTTCTCTGTTAAATGTCCCTGTTACCCTCCTATTCTCTAAGAAGAGCAATCCCAGCTTCTCTACTCCTTTCACATAACTGATGATCATCTTCCCTGGCATCATAATGATAAATCTCCTGTGCACCCTCCTGAAGGTCTGAACATTCATCCTAAAGATAACCTAGATTTAGGCTAACAGCTAATAATTTTAGGAAAATTGTGTTCAATCAGCCATAAAAAAAATTGGTTTTCAAAATAGCTAAGTTAGTTTGGCAAAAATTCTTTTCTTGAGAAGCTTTCATTCATCGCTTGTTTTATTCCTTGGTTCCTGAGTTATCAATGACAGCTTGACTATATCTCAGAAGGGATTCTGAGTGGGGAGATAACACAGTGTCAGTATGAGTTGCCGAGCCGTGTTATCTCAGTATAGCTGGCACCAGAATTTTTCACATCCTGTTTCTTTATTTTACCACAGAGCACTTGTGATTGCTTCCAACTTTTAGCCAGCAGTGGGAGTGAATAGTATTTAAGACTGTTGCTAATTCTGATACTTGGTGGCTAGGCCAAAAGTTGGGGCAGAGATTGTGATTTTTTTCAGTGGAATTCACCAGCTGATCGTCTTTCAAATTCCACCCAATAAAGTGAGACTTTGATCAATTCAGCAGTGCAGTTCTGACTGTGAAAGACTGAGCTAAAAGGTTGCAGTTAAGACCTTGGTTCTAATTTTGACTGATATGTACGTTGAACATTAAGTTGGAACCTTTGTTCTCAACAGCTTTCATTTAAAACATTCTGCTTATTTATGATGGTGGGGAGTGTAATTTATGATGCACTGCGAGTTTAGCATTAACCTGGAGGAGTTTCAGTTTCACAGACAATCAAAGTCATTGTCAATACCTAGGAGATGAAAATTCAAACTGCATATTAAATATAACTGAGTAAGAGTCACATCTTCAAAGATCTTTGTTGTAGTGTCTGGGCCTGGACTCTGGATTTATTTGCACAACAGTTATGCAAAATAAGCATGTTTTTTAGTGTCTCAGGATGTATTAGAGTGCTTCCCAGCTGCTGAATTGTAATCACTGATGTATTGGAGTAATGTTGTTTTTAATTTAGACAAAGCAAGATCCCACTAATAGAAATTAAATGAATGACCAGATAATCTGTTCTGGGTTGTACTGGGAGAAATGCCTTCATCTTCCTTGCATTTTGCTCTGGGATCTTTATGCCAGAATAAAAGAGAGAATGAGTCTATTTTAACCTTTCACCTAAAGTACAGCTCCTGTGATAATGCATATTCCCACAGTTCTGCACTGAGGTGTCAGAGAGAGTTATGTGTACAGGTCTCTGGAACTCTCTTGTGGTTTGAACCTACAATGTTCGACTGAGAGGTGAGAACATAACTGCTGAGCCTAGGCTTGCACTAGCCATTGTGTGAATGTGCCCTTAAATTATGAACTTTTGTTCCAATGTTCTGTAAAGTTACATTAATCCCATGAAAGCTTTCTCCTGTGATATTCCATGGTTATTAATTACTACAGACTACTGATCGAGGTTATTTGGGTCCCAGTAGTGGTTACTTTCTGACTGCCAGAGGTATCCTGCATGACTGCCATTTCTGATATTATGGCAGAACGTGATGCAATTGGAAAACGTTTGATGAAAGTTTTTGAAATTTTTTGAAAAGAGTTTCTTATTGTCATGTAAGGAATGTAAATACTCACGGCAATAATTAAAATTGGGTCTTCGATATAAGTATGGGATGAGCAAGACCAAGAAACAGCATTGTGATATGTGCAATATAAAAATTAATCCCACTCACCAAACATGCTTCTAACGAAATATGAACATGACACAGCTGTAGCTCATTCACATGCCTTTTTATTTTGGTTAGTATTGTTTGATTAAACCTATCTAGGCTATGTGAACTTTGAGAGGTGCACAAATAATGTGGCAAATGAGGAGTTAACTGAGCAACAACCTATCTTTCCCTGCCCCCTTAAAGGAAGTGAGATGTTATGATGTATAACACTATAAATGGACACAGTTACAAACAACTGAATTGAGTTATAATTGATTGAGGTGTTACAGGATAATTGGTTTGCAGGAGCATTGCCATTAGTGAAAAAGTGCCATTTTCATAAGCTAACCCAATAGCTGCAGTCGATTCAAAGCACCTGGGTACATTCTGCTTTCTGCTTGAAAGGAGAAGATAAGCCTCAGCTAGGGGGAGCACCGTGATTATTGTTTTGTGTGTGTGTGTGTGTCTGTGTGTGCGTGTGTGCGCGCTTTGTTGTTAATGTGCAAACAGATGGAAATTTATAGTTACTTCATTCCATCTATCTTTTATAAAGTTTATTTAGGTTTTGTAGCCTTTGAATTTGGTAACCAGTTTGTAATTTAAATTAATGTTCTATAAAACATGAGAGTATTTCCTAAAATAATTTGATTTTAATAATCTGTAATATATCAATTCGATAGAAAGGGTCACCTTTACAGAAACAAATCTTTGCAGAAGTATAGATGCTGCATAGTTTTCTTTGAAGCCTGATCCCTCTAGCTAATATGTAATAGAACCTTTTGGAAGTGACTGCCTAATGCCTCATTCAGAAATAAAGTAAAAATAAGAACATCCACAATTGTCAATGTTTATAATTATAAATATAGGCTAGTACTTATGATGAGAATAAATTAGTAGTAATTAAGCCAACAGCTTCAATGGGTTTTGCTTTGAATACATGATATTGAATTGTGTTGGTATGTAATAACATTGTTAGTATAGTATACCAGAGAAAATCAAATCTTGATCAATGGGAACACATTTTAACTAATTATTCTGTCTGTAAGCTGCATCAGTTTAGTTAGCGCTTCCCCCTCCTCTGAGGCTGTGCTTTACAGGTCCTAAAGCCCAGGTGGTGTCCTGCTCCAGTCATGCCTGGCTTGTCAGTCAGGATCTCTCTGAATGGAAGTAAGTGATGGACCCAACCAATGTGTGAAGATGGCTTTGTAGGCATTTTATTGGGCTGCAGGTCATGAATGAGAGGTTGCTTGTCCTATATTTGCACCAATAGGGACTGCAGCTGCAAGGCTTCTCTCACGCGTGTACCTGGGTTCCTGTCCTTATGTGGGACAGTGTACAGTAGAGCTCATGCGTGGCCTTCCTGCGCTGGGAAGCAGGTTGAGAGGGCTTGACTGAGTCTTCTACCTCCTGGGGAATTTGTAGAGCTTGGTTGAGAACTACATGAAATAATATGTTTACAAATTTTTTTGATAAACGGATTTTCATATTTATTTGATGTGTGTATGTTGATCTGCGTGTGTCCACTTTAATTAAATGCTGAATGTTAGCTGTGATGTTTTATTACTGTTTGCATTTGAAGAAATTGCAGGGCCCCTAGCAGAAAAAAATTGTATCATCTACAACCATAGTTGAGGTGGCAGAGGACTGGAGGGTGGCTAATGTGCCTTTTTTTTAAAGAAAAGCTGTAAGGAGAAGCCTGGGAACGATAGACCTGTGAGCTGACTTTGGTGATGGGTAAGTCATTGGAGGTGATTCTGAAAGATATGATTTACATGCATTTGGTGAGGCAAGGACTGAGTAGAGATAGTCAGCATGGTTTTGTGCAAGGAAAAGGTGTCCCTCAAACTTGATTGAGTTATTTGAGGAAGTAACCAAAAAGATTGAGTGTAGAGTGGTAGACGTTGTTTATATGGAATTTAGTAAAGCCTTTGACAAGGTTCTGCATGTAGACTGATTATTAATTTAGATGACACTTGATTTAGAGTAAGCTTGCCAATTGGATACAAAATTGGCTTGACAGAAGGAGACAAAGGGTGGTGGTGAAGGGTTGTTTTTGGCCTGGAGGCGTGTGACCGGTGGTATGCCACAGGGATTGACACTGGATCCACTTTTGCTTATCATTTATATAATTGAATTGGATGAGAATATAGGAGACATGGTCAGTAAAGTTTGCAAATGACACCAAATATTGGTGGTGTAGTGGACAATGCAGAAGGTTATCTAAGGTTACAAACAGATCTTGATCAGTTTGGTCAATGGAATGAGGAGCGGCAGATGGAGTTTAATTTGGATAAATGTGAGTTATTGTATTTTGGTAAAACAAACAAAGGTAGGATTATACAGTTAATGGTAGGCCCCTGGATAATTTTGTTGAACTGAGACACCGAGGGGTTCAGGTGTATAGTTTTTTTAAAGTTGCATCACAGGTAGACAGGATAGTTAAGAAGGCATTTACCACACTTGCCTTCATTGCTCAGACCTTTGAATGTAGGGTTTGGGATGTCTTGCTGAGGTTGTACAGGACTTTGGTGAGGTGTCTTCTGGAGTAGTATGTGCAGTTCTGATTGCCCTGTTATAGGAAGGATATTGTTAAATTGAAGAAGGTTCCGAAATGATTTACCAGGATGTTGCCGGGAATGAAGGGTTTGAGTTATTAACAATAAGCTGGATAGGCTGGGACCTTTTTTCACTGGAGTGTAGGAGGTTTAGGGGTGACTATATAGATGTTTATAAGTCATTAGCGGCATAGATAATATGAAGAGCGAGGGCTTTTTTCAGTGAATTATTTTCCAGATCTGTATAATTTCATGTTGCACTGGTTTTAAAATAAATTTTAATATATGCATGATAGTGATCACACCTTTTTGGTGAGGACAGACTACCAAGTAACGTCATGATCCAGTTGTGTGACTTGCATTAATTTCTATTACCAAAGTCATCCTTTTTTCAGTTTAAGAAAAAGGGCTATGGTTACCTCCTCAACAGAGGTTATCAGCATTTACCTGCTTATGAGAGAATCATACAATACAGAAGAGGCCCTTTGGCCCATCAAGTCTGTGCTGCAAAAATATGCTACTTCCTACACTAGTCCCACTTTCTTGTGCTAGGCTCATAGCCTTGAATGTTTTGATATTTCATTTGTGGAAAAAATACTTGAAATTATTCAGAGAATTTCTACCACTAACATTTGGAGATACCTAATTAAATATGATTCATTGAACTTTCCAAAGGAAGGGTTAGAGCTGTGCTGGGCTGTTGAAATAGAGGATGGAAATACAGATTGAAGCAATTTCCTTTTTTTTTAGAATTTTCTTAAACAGCAGATTGATTAATTTTGTTCCTTTACAGCCATACTTTCTACATAAATAAGTGTCTGCATGTGACACAAGGAACACCTTTATTGCCTATCTGATTATAGCATAGTGGCTTGGGACATCTGATCGGCATGGACTAGTTGGACAGAAGGATCTGCTTCCGTGCTGTATATCTCTGACTCTATGAAAGCAAATAAAACTAAACATATTATTTAGTTGCATTTTTCTTCAAATATACTGCAAAATCATTTTTAAGCTAAAGGTATAGTTGCTAAACTACTACTGGAAAATAGGGCTACTCTGTCATTAGAGATGAATGGTGATGGTTTAACCTGATGGCAAAGGAAGATATTGAGGAAAAGAATTAGTTGCGGTAACCTCAGTTGGGGCTAGAATTGAACCCAAGCTGTTGCTTTTATTCTGTATTGCAACCCAGCCATCCAGCCAACTGAGCTAGCTAAGTAGAACATGTTGGCAACCATTTTAAATTCTTCTGTTACCAGTGATAGGCCGGAGAGGCTGATTTACCTCATTGATCTTTGATTGGAAATGTTTTTTAAGAGGCATTCCTGGCTGTCATACTTGATAGGTTTGTTTAATCAAAGCAAATTGAGCAATTTAATCACTGCCCTTTTTAAAAAAATAGTAATAGCTGTTGCTTACTGTCCCCTTTTGGTTGTCATTCATTGACCTTGATGACTGGTGGCTTTCATTTCCACTTGCTCATTGTTAATGGTTTGGTGTATGACATATTTGTTTGTAATTTGCTGCAGTTTCGTGGATATGAAATTTGAACCATTCAGGTGTAAATTAGACCAATTTGCATGTAGTCAGCCATGACGTCACTGCAAAGGGCAAAACATGTGTTAGACATTTATAACCTTTTTTTAAAAAAATGTATAGTTTGTCATTAATAATCTTCCAGTTATTTTCTTGATCTGTACAATTTTGTGTTGGACTGGTTTTAAAATGAAATTTAATATGTGCAATATAGTAGGCAAAAGCAGGAGCATTTGCCCCTTCCCTCCTGTGACAAAGGAAATGCAATCAATCAAAGCTTCAGAAATTCTATCCTTCACACAAGAGTATATTTCAGAACAACATTTGCCATCTAACTAGTCCAGTACATTAATTTGTGATTTTTGAGCAATTGCAGATGAATCTGTTGACTTCTGGGGACCAGCTGAAATGATTCTCTAAACTAAATACACATGTGGAGTTTTATTTTGAGGTTGGATGGTTTGAACAGAGTGTTTACATTAAAGCTGTTGCCAATTAGACTTCCTTCTGTTCCTGCAGTCCATTACAAACCCTTACAAATAGAAAGCCTTCAAACTTCGATAAATGTTAGTTGAATGGGGGAGGTGGGGACCAAAAGAAGTTGGGTGTTAAATATCCAGCTAAAGGAATGACAGAATCCAAATAGAAATCTGACAGTTTAAGGATCATTATGGTGAAATAATTTAGTCTTGAAACACAATTGTGGTGTAACCTATTGATTGAGTAGTGCCTTCATTTTACTTGCAATGTAAAGTACTCCTCCAAAGATGGACACTCATAGTTTCAAAACCTTATCGTTGACTTTGCTTTTCAGTAGTTCAGCTTCATTTCAGATATTCCTTTTTTAACAAGGTGTCTCTAAATAAATTAGTAACGACTACTTCCTTGCAATTTGACAGTATTTTTTTGAAATCAGCTATGTTTTAAACAAAAAATGTCGATCAAAACCTTTTAAATAATTATAGAAAATTTTAAAAATTGAATCAGACTGACCACAGGTGTCAGAACTGAATGTTTTGGCTACAGTTGCTTTAATTTTCCTTTGCATTGAGAAATGCATTTTATGCCCAGACAACTTTTCCTAAATGATATCTCTTTGTCATTCTACTACATTGTGTAATATAAAGCTTGCCTAAAAAAAAATCTAATCAAGTCTGTTTACTCAGCCTGTATCATATGGATGTACTCAAATGTCATAATGGACTGCATAGATTTGGCAGTTGATTTTCTGTTTACTGCTGACGTTGACATCTATTTTTCAATAAAGGTTCTAAATTGCAATTAGAAAAATGACAGGTTTGTTTACAGTTGTGATAAGATTCTTGTGTATTGCATGGCTTTCAAGCACAAGATACAGTCTGCCGATAAAGCAAAAAGGAAGTGGAAGATATGTAATGAAAAATATGCACTTTTGAATTCCTTCCTTCACAACAATTCCCTCTCTAAGGGATCTATCAAAAACAGTTTCCATCTGGGCACGTTCAGCTTTGTGGTATCAAAACTCACATGTTTCCTGTTATATGTAAAGCTCGCTAACTCATGAAAGTGCTCGCAGATGCTGTCGGGTATCTATCCATAAGATATTTTCAAATTAATGAGAATACCCATCCGTTATTTTTGTTTAATGATTTGCACTGTTGTGGGTTTATAATTACGTTAAAGGGAATTCTATGAGTTGATGGGCAGATTTCGAGGTAAAAGAGACTGTTCAAATGAGGTAGGTTTGATCCGAGTTAAACTTGTGTAAATGTCCTAATATTGGTGATTTGAGCTGATACCATGGATACTGCCTACCATGGGATCTGGGCGTCAGGATTCAGTCGGACGCTATAGGGGCTGCTGATTTAGACTAGACTCTCCCTCTTTTGAGTCTGCATCTTTGCCTCTGTCTTACTGTCTCTGAAGACCGTCTATTGTCTGACTGTCTGGAGTTGCAGTAAACTTGTTTATTAAAATTCTACTATATCGAATCCTTTTTTTATTCCATCTCTCAAATGTAGTTATTCCATCCTGTCTGAGTCTCAACAACAGGTGACTGCTGGTGTCCATGTTACATCATCTTCTATATCATACCATTAACATATGCATTCGCACCCTATATAATGTGGTTCTGTTCGCCAAGCTGGGAATTTGTGTTTCAGACGTTTCGTCCCTTGTCTAGGTGACACCCTCAGTGCTTGGGAGCCTCCTGTGAAGCGCCTATACAATGTATCTGCCAAAAATGGATACCCGCGCAATTTCATCAACAGATGCCTAAGGGAAAGACAACAGAATGAGGACATGCCACAACCCAAAGGACTAGCCACACTACCATACATCAAGAGCATTTCCGAACTGACAGCCAGACTACTGCGATCACTAGGACTCGTAACAGCACACAAACCAACAGCCACTCTCAGACAACAACTCACCAGAACGAAGGACCCGATACCCAGCATGAGCAAAACCAATGTAGTGTACAAGATCCCATGCAAGGACTGCACAAAACACTACATAGGACAAACAGGAAGACAGCTAACGATCCGTATCCATGAACACCAACTAGCCACGAAACGACACGACCTTAGTAGCCACACATGCAGATGACAAGCAACATGAGTTTGACTGGGACAACGCTACTATTATAGGACAAGCCAAACAGAGAACAGCCAGGGAATTCCTAGAGGCATGGCACTCATCCACAGATTCAATCAATAAGCACATCGACCTGGGCCCAATATACCGATCACTGCAATGGACAGCTGGAACCGACAACCGGATGTGGCAGATTCAAACCACTATAAATGCCGGAGGAAACATCACAGAAGCGCTTCACAGGAGGCTCCCAAGCACTGAGGATGTCACCTAGACAGGGGACGAAACGTCTGCAACACAAATTCCCAGCTCGGCGAACAGAACCACAACCACGAGCACCTGAGCTACAAATCTTCTCACAAATTCTGAACCCTGTATAATGTAAGAGGGGTTATGGGACATCAGGGAAGAATGTAAATGAGTAAGGTAGAAGGGGCAAATATTGAAATGAGAAAAAATGCAGTGGGCAGATTCTCTGCAACAAGAATTGGACAAAGGCTGTCAATCTGAATGCACAAACTGACACAGAAATGTTAGTGTAGAAATAACAATTGCACAGCAATAATGTTAAAATGAAATAAAATAGGTGTGTTGAGGGGTGAGTATAATAGATGCATTAGATATTTGCTTGTAGATGCTAATTTTCATAGAAAATCAAGAAGCTAAAGGGTTGTGCCACTCATGAGGAAAGTGAGGTCATGGTCTAGATCCTGGAGACACCCTTAAACAAAGGTATCCATGGGGAGGGGAATTTACAGGGATAAAAGAATTCCTTCATAGAAAAGTTAACCTGGGAGCTAGTCTGAATTTTTATATAAAGCAGGACTTGATAACAGAGAAATGGGAAGATGGATTGGAATTACTGGCTGAAGAAAAATGGCATCAAGGAAATGAAATATTGTAATTTGTTTCAGATGATCAAATCAAAAGAAAGAACATCTGAAACTTCTTATTCAAATGTGGAAAAGAATAAATCTAAGTGTTAAATTTATTTTCTTCATAGATATTGCCTTACCTGTTGGGTATTTGCAGCTTATTTCTGTGATTCTGCTCCTTTTGTTAACCCAAGATCCATAAAGGCGATTGCAATGACCTGCCTGTGGCTATAGCTGAGATCAGCTAATCCATTTGGAGCATGGAGCATGAACCCTGGGACCATTCCAGTCTATAATGGATTAAGTTATTTTGAACAATATTTTATAGCAAGGTGCACATGTGATTTTAACCACTGAGCTCACCAAAAAAAGTTCAAACATGCTAGTTGGTTAAAGTTTACTGATATGATTTGTACACTGCATTTTTGCCTTTGGGATGGTGATTTGTAAACACAATGCACAAAGTCGTAAATTATGTTGAACACCAGCAAAATTGTAATCTTCACTAACTGAATGGAGTATCTTATTTCTCACAACCCACAGATTGCTACTGCAGTGAAATTTTTACAGAACCAAAGAGTTCGTCAGAGTCCATTAGCAACAAGAAAATCCTTCCTAAAGAAAAAAGGTATGTCTGTTTCCTCCTAAACCCCAAATCAAAGCTGAGCAGAGATGGTGGTTGACAATCCTGCAGTACGTACGTGTCAGTAATCTTAAATGTGAGGTCATATTTCTGCAAAATATTGCTCCGAGATCAGGCCTGAACGTGGATCACATGCCTTTGAAGGTAGGTTATTGGGAAATTAATTGCTTGTACTGTGGAAGAAATTCGTTGAAAAAAAATTAAATTTGGCAGCAATGAAATCTTGAAAATACTGTTCAGAACTTTGATTTGTTTTTTTTAATATTTCTTTTAAAGAGAATATGTATGATAAAGTTTGCAAACAGAGGAAAGGCAGTAATACATTTACTGATGGAAAATGCAAAAGTCACCTCAATGATTTGTATTAATGAAAGTATAGTTTCTTTTTGTGTTGCAAAGGAGAAGCAATGGCCCTGTGTTGTTATTGCTAGACTATTAATCCAGGGACCCAGGTAGTGTTTCATGGACCCACGTTCATATCCTGCCATGGCAGATGGTGGAATTTGAATTCAATATAAATCTGGAATTAAAATTCCAGTGAAGACCAATGATTGCAGGGGAAAAAAAAAAGGTAGTTCACAAATGTCTTTTAGAGGAGGAAGCTGCCTTCCTTCCTTGGTCTGGTCGACACATGTGTTCAGACGACAGTCAGTGTGGGTTGCTGTTAAATGCCGTCTGGGCAATTGGAAATGGGCAATAAATGCAGCCTATTCAGTAATGTCCATATCCTGTGAAGGAAAACAAAACCTTGCTATAGTCAGAGGGGCAATAGAATGGTTGGATTTGGGAACAGAGCAAACATTTTTCCAACTGTAGGAGGAATTCCCTCTTTAGACATTTTAAAATCTGGAATATATTGTTAGTTTTTGGCACATTATGATGTGATGGTAAAAGTTCTTATGATTTTGTTGAAGTCTCGCTTATGATCTTTTCGTTGGAAGGCATGAGTTCTGTACTGCTGGGAACTGTTCAGTTGTGAAGGCTGCTACTTCCAAATCTAGAATATTGCCTGCCTGTGTGTTTTTCATGACTGCTGTTGCTGAGATCTTTATTCATAATATTGTTGGTCGAGGCTCTTACAGAACTTTGAGACTCCTATCCAAACCAAATACATGTACGCTCTCATTGCCTCTTTTCATGGGCTTTTGTTGATTCCCTGTCCTGCAGTACATTTACTTAATCAATGCATTTGAGTCCTTCTATTATCTTGCTCCAGTCTCTCAATTCACTATCTTTTCAAGTTTAACACCAGAACATAGCCTCTTTTCTTCTACTCTGGTATATTTATGTTCCTCTCCCTGTGTTCCACCTTTGAGAAGAGAACTTCACTCTACATCACTTCTGTAATTTGGTCTCCTTTTAAATATTTCCACCCTGATCTTCTTTAAAGACTTTCTAAAACTGTTTGTGATCATAAATTTAGTTACCTCTTAGTTCTGAACTGCCTGACACCACTATGCATTACTCCCGCCACTATGGTAAGGAATTTTATGAAGTTTCATTACTGGAGGGATGTGTCTGGAATCAGTTGGTTTCCCCTAATACTTCTGCACTCAGAAAGTATAAGTGTTTTATTAGTAATTCCAGTGCTATATTTTGAGCTAGTCTTGCGTAGGCATCTTTAAAACTCAAGCATACTTAGTATGATTCATGGCAGGCTTTGATTAGTGACTTTAAAAAAAGTAATTCTATTACAAGGATACATGTTGCTAAAATGTGTTCCATTACTGACCTAGTAATCGAGAGACCCTAGCTATTGCTCAGGGGACATGGGTTCACATTTAATCAAGGTAGAGTTTAAACTTAATTAATATAAATCCAGAATTACAAACTGGTCCCATGTCACTTTGAAAGTATCATTGGTTATTGTAAAAACATATCTGGCTCTCTAATGATCTTGAATCATCTGTCATTGTTACCCAGTTTGGCCTACATATGACTTTAAATTGTACCGTGGTTAGCTCTTAATTGCTCTCCATAATGCCATAACAAGCCACTCAATTCAAGGACAGTTAGGAACAGGCACCAAATGCTGTGACATTCATATCCCATAAAAAAAAACTTGAACCATGATCCCCTAAGGAGTTCATATCACATCTTTGCGCTCTTGTCTGGGCTGTTGTGGTTCTGTTCGCTGAGCTGGGAATTTGTGTTACAGACGTTTCGTCCCCTGTCTAGGTGACATCCTCAGTACTTGGGAGCCCCCTGTGAAGCGCTTCTGTGATGTTTCCTCCGGCATTTGTAGTGGTTTGTCTCTGCCGCTTCCGGTTGTCAGTTCCAGCTGTCTGCTGCAGTGGTCGGTATATTGGGTCCAGGTCGATGTGCTTATTGATTGAATCTGTGGATGAGTGCCATGCCTCTAGGACTTCCCTGGCTGTTCTCTGTTTGGCTTGTCCTATAATAGTAGTGTTGTCCCAGTCGAACTCGTGTTGCTTGTCATGGGCTATTGCGTATGATAACCTGGTGGTTATGGTGTTATAGACAAGCAAACAAGAGGTTGAGAGATCAAACGTCACCACAGCAAACTGTAGTTTGTGGGTTTATATAATCAAGCCGATCCCTTTAAACGTGCTAGGTGATTGGCAGTGCCTAATTAGTTCTCAATTGTTCTTGTGGGAAAGGAACTTGCCACTTCCACCCATTCTGGTCTGTGATTCCAGCCCAACACTGATTGGACAATAAATATTAGATGATTTCCAAAGAACATTTTTTTAAAAAAATCTTCCGAAGCAAACTGTTGACAAGAGAATAGATCATTACCTCAGTCATTGGTAGCTCATTTCAATCTTTCCACATTGCTGATCCATTTGCTTAATATAGTAATATAGAAAATAGGAGCAGGGGTGGACCATTCAGTCCTTCAAGCCTGTTCTGCCATTCAATATGATCATGGTTGACCCACTTTCTCCCTGAACCCTTTGATCCTTTAGCCCTGAGAGTTACATATAACTCCTTCTTCTTGAAAACTTCCAGTGTTTTGGCGTCAACTGTTTTCTGTGGCAGAGAACTCCATAGGCTCACCACTTTTTGGGTGAAGAAATTTCTCCTTATTTCAGTCCTAAATGGCCTATGGCCTATTCTTAGACTGTGACTCCCTCACCATCAGGAACATCCTACTTTTAACCTGTCTAGTCCTTTTAGAATTTTATAGATTTCAATGAGATTCCTCCCTTGTTCTTCTATACAGCAGTCAATGTAGTCCTAACCAATCTAGTCTCTCTTCCTGTGTCAGTCCTGCTGTCGAAGAATCAGACTGGTAGTATATAGCAAATGCGTGACTTGGGAATTTTGCAGATACCCAGCATTAGTGCATTCTTCGAATAAAGTTCTTCCAATTCCACCGCTTTTGGAATTCAGAGTAAAACGGAAAGAATAACCTTCAAAGATAAAGAGAATGAGCTGGAAGGTTGCATATAGGCATGAGCGAAAATTGAAGGGGTGACATGATGGAGGTTTGTTTTAAATATGTAAAGTATTCAATATATATATGAACTTGAACATTACTTTGTTATTCAAACCAGGAGAACATTAATTTAAATTGCTGAAAAGGAAATTTAAAACAGATCATAGAAAATTGTGTTTGCTCTAAGGATGATAAACATTTGGATTGCTTTACCAGATGAAGAATCAAAGATGATGGGGTAATTCAGTTTGCAGTTGAGTGTTAGGCTGTGTAACATTGGAGGGATGACTTCAGTATGATAAAAATACTGTGTTTGGTGCTCGTTTTCATCAAGGAGAAAGTGAGGACTGTAGATGCTGGAGATCAGAGCTGAAAATATTTTGCTGGAAAAGCGCAGCAGGTCAGACAGATTCCTGAAGAAGGGCCCATGCCCGAAATGTCAATTCTCCTGCTCCTTGAATGCTGCCTGACCTGCTGCGCTTTTCCAGCAACACATTTTCAGCTTGTTTTCATCAAGCCTGGCTGCACTACTTTTATCACTTCCTTACAGCTGAATCTAATCAGATTTCTATTTAATTTCTTAATTATCTACTGTCCTTTGCTTTTGCCATTATTATTACATTACGATTGGACCTTTAACTTTACCAGCTGGATGACAAAGTAAATATAAAAGTACAGTGTTGACCTTTGTCCCTTGGGGTAGGTGATTGCAAAGCCTTACTGTACATTTAACTTTCTCACTCCCGACCCAAATCTAGCTCTTTTGATTGACTGTCACTGACTTAATCTTTTCTCTCCCTCCACATAGTCACCCATTCTTCCTGTTTTTAATGGTTCTTCCAAAAGTCCCTTCTCACCCATTTCAGTGACATGCTAGTCACCTACTCAACTGATTCCATTTTAGTGCAAGGAATCATATTTTTATTCTCCTATAAATCATAACATCAGCAGGAAAGGTGAATGTATCTCTTGTTTTTCAAGTAATTCAGTGCATTTGCAGTTGTTACGTTTAAGAGCAAATGGCAGTCTTCTCTTGCCACTTCATCAAATGTCTCCCACTGCAACATAATTAATACTTAATGATTGTTTAACATTCCATCTGTTACAATGATGAAATGAAAACCCTCCCATAAAGTTCAGATTTATATTCTTAAATTTTCCCTCCTATTACAGTTGAACAAAATTATGCCTGATCTCCCATAATCTTCCTTATGAAACATGCCTTGCGCAGTGTGCCTCTAATATCCCTCACACCTAATTTGTTACAATTCCATCATAAAGAATTTTCTAAAAATCAGGCAATCTAGTTTTTTTTTTAGAATAGCATATCCTGCAAAGAACCTTTTACAGTGTTACAGGAGATCGGCTAGGTATGTATTTAAGTGGTCCATCACATGTCACAACTTATTAATAAAGTAAAGAAGTTTTAAAATGCTGGCTTTTTCTGAATTGCACTGATGCAGCTTACAAGTGCATTCTAATTGCCAGATGCCCCACAGCTAATAACATTGAATTTGAAGTGACCTCAGTGTGTATTTATTCACACTTATTTTACTTCCTGACCTGAAAGGAATAGGATATATTAAACAGATTCCATATAACAATATAATGTATGTATTGCATGGTTCGGTACTCCAATCACTTTAAAACATAGTGTTATTTGATATAACAGGAGCACCATTAAAGGCTATTTGCCTTTTTTTTAATAAGATGAACTGAATAAAAACTGAATAGAAACTGAAACTTTAAAAGCGAGAACATATAGATGACAGGCAATTTATGAGCTATGCAATAAGGTCTATAAGTCTTTAGATGTACCTTTTTTTTAACATTGCTGTGTTTAGCTCAAACTGAACAGCAATAAATTATATTGTGACTGTTTTGTAAATCCATAGATCTACATCAAAGATATAGATAATTATATTTGCCTGTAATTCATAACTACTGTATTTGCATGTAATCAACTTTGCAAAAATACTATCTATAAATATAATAATTCACAACTAGGAGGGAGTCTGTAAGATAAAGAGTGTCAGCACACTGTATTTGACTACATAATAGAATCATCCAGTCTCTCAGTGCGGGAGACCATTCAGTCAAT
The DNA here is from genome assembly GCF_047496795.1 of Chiloscyllium punctatum. Classification (NCBI taxonomy): domain Eukaryota; kingdom Metazoa; phylum Chordata; class Chondrichthyes; order Orectolobiformes; family Hemiscylliidae; genus Chiloscyllium; species Chiloscyllium punctatum. Next base: position 5,169,487 of record NC_092754.1, on the reverse strand, counting down.
TGTCTGTGCCAGTATTGAAAAGAGCTGTCCAATTTAGTTTCACATCCTACAACTTACTCGTGAATCCATAAACTAGTCCTCTTCAAGTACTGTACGTAACAAATTGTCTTTTCAAAAATATTTGGAATCTGTTTTCACCACATATTCTGGAAACGTGAGATGTAATACGTGAAGAAAATTATCCTAATGTGCCCTACATATATTTTAAAACTCTGATCTCTTGTTACTGACTTACTTGGTCCTTGAAATCCACTCATGATTTTTAACATATCTTATTAAGTTTCTTCTCATCCTACTCTGCACTAAGAAGAACAATCCTAGCTATTCTAATCTCTTCACAAAGCTGAACACCCCATCCCTGGTAGCATTGTGGTAAACATATACCCTCTCCAGAGCCTTGACATCCTTCCTAAAGTGCGGGGGTGCCTAGAATTGTATACGTTTCTCCAGCTGAGACCTTTACCAGTGATCCTGTAAATGTTTAGCATGACTTCCTTGTTTTTGTATTCCATGCTGCTGTTTATAAAGCTATCCTTTATATTTTCTTAACTGCATTATCAATTTGCCCCGCCACCTTCAAGTGGTTATTGATATTATCTACACTTCTTGTCTCATGCCAGTCGTCTTTGTGTCCATTTTGATAGCATAATTTTTGTTCGCGTTTGTAATGCAGTGGATCCTCTCAGTAAAAGTCTTCTGAGAAGTGACTCCATTATCTAGTTGTTTTAATTCTGTTAATATGTATAGTTTAATAATTCCTTAAACATATTAATTTCCTTATTAAATTAATTTGTTGTTGTGGTTCTGTTCGCCGAGCTGGGCATTTGTGTTGCAGACGTTTCGTCCCCTGTCTAGGTGACATCTTCAGTGCTTGGGAGCCTCCTGTGAAGCGCGGCAGATTCAAACCACTACAAATGCTGGAGGAAACATCACAGAAGCGCTTCACAGGAGGCTCCCAAGCACTGAGGATGTCACCTAGACAGGGGACGAAACGTCTGCAACACAAATTCCCAGCTTGACGAACAGAACCACAACAACGAGCACCCGAGCTACAAATCTTCTCACAGACTTTGAAATTAATTTGTAGAAAGCTACCACTAGGTGTCTTAAAAGCCACTTAAATTTGCTGTATGTCAGAAGCAGGAAACCGGGACAGTCAGAGGCATGCAGGCTGCTGGCAATTAGCTGTTTGGCTTTAGTAAAGTATGCTGTTGGGGCTTTTCCACTCATGGATTCTGGGTCAGGAAATTGATCTGTGCATTCTGATATTTCATGTTTAATTGGTTTTAAGCTCCATGTAGGTCTGATCAGAAAATGGAAACTCTTTATAACTGCAACATTTTATTGCGCTGTGCTTCAGTGATGTAGGGTAATCTGATATTCAGTGTCCCAGTGTACTTGCATTCTAGTAGCAGAGGGCACATCATATGTCCAACAAAATAAAATGGCACCATTCCTCTTTTGTTTCCCCTCCCAACCCATTCTTTCAGGTTCACCTGTTGGTGAAATTTGCTGAGCTTGCCAGTATTGTTAACTGTACAATTAGGTGCATTTGTTGGGCGCCACAGTGGCTCAGTGGTTAGCATAGCTATCTCAGTGCCAGGGACCCAGGTTTGATTCTAGCCTTGGGTGACTGCCTGTGTGGAGTTTACACACTCTTCCTGTCTATGTGTGGGTTTCCACTGGGTGCTCTGGTTTCCTCCCACAATCCAAAGATATACAGGTTAAGTTAGGTGGGTTGGCAGTGCAAAATTGCCTTGTAATGTCCAAGGATGTGCGGTCTGGATGGATTAGCCACAGCGACTGTGGGATCATAGAGATAGGGTGGGTTGGGATGTTATTTGGAGGGTTGATGCAGACTCGATAGACCAGATGACTTCTTCATGCTGTGTGGGATTGCTGTATGATTCTATGATTTTTGATACACAAGTTATAGTTGCAGAAATGTAAATATTCAATGAAAATTCTTTGTTTCAAGTATTTCTTGTTTTTGGAATGGTTTGAAGCTACAGGAAAAATAAAGAAGCTGTCCCTACAAAGATCAGCTTTTTGAAACAAAAACAATTACTTTGGCCAAATAATTATTAATTTTTGTAGAGAAAGGTCAAGAGATGAAATGTTCCAGATGGTTTTTGGTTTGATATTCTAGTACACATAGAATGGTGCTAACTGGATACATTTGGTTGTTACTAGGATTTTTTCTGAAGCAATTTGTTCAGGTAATGTCGAGAAGTCATCTTCCAGAAGCTTCTCAGGAGAATTGTCGCATCTGTTTTCCAGCTCTCTCAATGGACTCAAAAATGTTTTGTCTCAAAAGGTGGGAAAGATGAGTAGCTTCTCCTCTTAAAGGCTACAACCCAACAACAATATCCAAAAAAAAAAGCCCCAAAGCTCCTAACAGCTAGAAACACAGAAATGTGACTTCTCTGGAGACAAGTCCAAGACAATTCATAAGTCTATCAGCCTCTGGTTATTTTCCTAGCTTAATCTTCTTATCCAGTAAATGTTTTAAAGTCAAAAGAGGTCCGAGCATCTGCAAGTCTTTCACATTAATGAATTTTCAGAAACATTTAAATGCAGATCCTCAAAAAAAACTAATGGAAGGCCCTTCATAACGCAAGATATGGATGAGGATGGACTCAGATTGTTGATTAGTAATTGATTTTAGGTACCATTATGTAAAACTAATGGAGCAGTCTGTTTAAGAATGCTCACAAATGACTAGATCAGTGATTGCAATAAGAAAACTCCGAGGCATCATAAAATCATATTTCTTGTTGGTTATATTTATTATTTTACCCTCTGATGTTTACAAAATAACACAAATAGATTTATACGGCTCTTAGACACCAAAGTTAGATGTATGGAATTATAGTCTTTTAATTGACTTAAGTGACTGTTTATGTAATATTTGCAATGGAGACTGTGTCTTTAGGCCATCAGTTTATCATGGTTTCTTTGACTCTAATCATTTCTGATAGATTATGCTATTCAATTAAATTCCTCATATGTGTGGCACAGTACAAATCTTGATTTTTAGTGTTCCATTAAACATATAGTTGATTATTGTTTTAATAAATTCTGTTGTAATATATCAAAGTTCCTTCCTGTGGTCCTGGCTGTAGCCCCATTGCTACTGATAGACGAGCTCTACCTTTGAAGATTAAACACCTGATACAAGTTAGTTCTAGTCCACAAGGGTTTGTAGTAACTAAGGTTGACTATAACATCCTAGTTTCTTTTTTACAGTTTTTGAAGGCACCCTTCTACAGGTTAGTGACTCTGTTACAAAAGATAAATTGACCCCTTGTGGTGGTAGCAGGCCTGGGCTGTAGTGCAGCTGTAATATTAAATAATCTTTGCAATCCTTAACGGAAAGGAGTACGTACTGTGGGGACTAATTAATCATAAAAGCTTTGGGACTTCACTGTATCATTGAGGTAATGAAGCAGTGAAAACAGAGACTAAAAGTGCATGATTGTATAGAGAAACCCAAGATAGAAATCTATTACTGTGCAACAGCATGCTCCATGTCAGACTTGACTGCGCTGATCTGCCCATGAACAAAATAACTCCCGTTAAAATGAAGTAAAGGCTTCTTTTATTTTTCTCCTGATTAGGGATGCAATTGGGGTCTGGATAGTATTCACTGCACAGATGATATGAGTGTGGTTTGTGTGGTTAGACAGCGTAAAACTAATGCTTACCTGTTGAAGGTTTAAAAGCTTTCTTCTTCAACTATGACACAATTCATCAAAATTTCCTTTGTCTAGCATTATAAAGCTGAGAATAATCACAACTTAAAGCAATCATGACTGCTTATTTAATGAATTAGAGAAGTTCAGATGTCGTTCCAGTAGTTTCCAACAGTCATCTGAACCCCGCAATTAGATTACAGCCTTCAAATTACTCCCTTATGTGACCAGTGATTTCAGTTACTACTTGTACTGTACATATGAATTTACTAGGGACTCATTGCTGGAACAAATTTATGGATCTTTTCTGGAAATTATCCTGACGAAGGGTCATTGGCCTTAAATATTAACACTTTTTCGCTCTCCATTCCTCCTCGGCTGTCCTGCTGAGTATTTTCAGCAGGTTCTGGTTTCATTTGATTTCCTGCATCTGCAGTACTTCAGTATTGTATGATTGTTTAATTCACTACCACTTCTTTTCCAGGAATGTCTAGCTTGAAGTTCTACTCTTCTCTGGATGAGATTTCCATTTTTTTTTTATGCCTTGCCCACTTTCATTGCTTTCTATTTCTTTTTCTCTTTTCACAGACAGTGTAGTTCCAGCATGTTTGTTTGTAATGTGGAACATTTCAGTGTATCCTATACTGACGTTTCTCTACCACAGTCCTTTAAAAAACGTACTACAGTGACTAGTTATGTATAACTACCAGCTATCCTGACTATGCAGCATGAAGTATTTATTTATGGCAACTTCTCATGTAAAGTAATTTGTATTCCTGAAAATCAGGTCTTAAACTGTAAGTGAGTCGCAACTTCCTATTCAAGAGAGTTACACAGCATGGAAACAATGTGGTCCAACTTCTCCACGTGGACCAAATTTCCCAAACTAAACCAGTCTCATTGCCTGCATTTGGCCAGTATACCTCTAAACCTTTTTATTTATGAGCTTATCCAAAAGTATTTTAAATATTGTAATTATACCTGCACCCATCACCACCTCTGGCAGCTCATTCTGTATATGAGCAACAGTCTGTATGAGAAAGTTGTCCCTCTGGTTCATTTTAAGTCTTTCTCCTCTCTCCTTAAATAAGAGGGCGTAGGTTTTGAACTCCCCTACTCTAAGGAAAAGACTTTTGCTGTTCACCTTATCTATGCCGTCATGATTTTATAAACCTCTAAAGTCACCCCTCAATCACCTACCCTCCAGTAAAAAAGGCTCAGCCTTTCCTTCTAACTCAAACCCTCCAGATCCAGCAATGTCCGGCAACAAAGTATAGATAAGTTCTTTAAAGCCTTCCTCAACAAAAAAAAAACACCCTCTAAGTTGAAGTTATTTGTGCTGCTAAATTCCTGTCTTTGTGAATGGAAATTCTTTTAAAATCAAATAAGTTTTTTAAAAAGTAAAAGAGATGGTAATTTTCTGCTACCTTTGACTTGCCGCCATTCCTGCTAACCCACACAGTCTAGTCTCTGTCCATCCAGGTTAATGCAGACCCTACATCTCATCTATGGCCTTCTCTACTCCTTAATCTACTCACTAATCCTGCTGCTGACTGTCCAACTTCTGAAGTCCCAATCTGCTTCAAGAAGACCACCATTTCCCAGTGCCAAAGAAAAATCATGCAGTGAGCCTCAATGACCACCACCCAGAGGCTCTGACATCCCATAATTATGAAGTACTTTGAGAGGTTGGTCATGACTCACATCAACTCCAGCCTCCTAAATTGTTTTGATCTCTTGTAATTTGCTTACTGGCACAACAGGTCCATGGCAGACACCATCTCCCTAGACCTACACACATCACGTGGACAACAAGGATACCAATGTCAGATTCCTGTGCATTTTGACTACAGATCTGCCTTCAACACTGTAATTCCAATCAAACTCATCTCTAACCTCATGTTTAGCCATACTTACAGGGTTTCAACATCCTTTTAAAGGGTGAAATGCTGCATTTCCTGTGCTCCATGGTTTTGTGCTCTTGAGTTCCAATGGTTTGACAGAGTCATAAGACAAACTTGAGAGAGTTTGGCAAATCCGGAGTTACCAGTTTGGAACTTCAGATTATCATTGGGGGGTACCTCTTTTAGATGTCCTAGTTTGTTGGCAAGGATGGCTAACAACTATGACGCAGCCAGAATTTTGGGTTACCTAAATCTGATTTATCATGATTTCACCACACTTCTAAAACAAAATACACACACCATTTTAGAAACCCATTTTTAATTGCAGGAATGAGAATCTATGGAAAATGATCCACTCACAAAGGAGGTGAAATCAGTTGTTTGTGGTTACAGTCCTTGAGTTACGTAAAGGAAAATTCTTTCAGAACTAGATCAGGCTCCCAGCTGTCATTCAAATGCATTTTGCATTATCTTTTTACTCTTTAACCTCTCTTCATTCCAGTCCTTCAGGAGCATTTGGGGGAATACTGTTCTCCAAGGTATTGACTTCTTGCTAAGCTGTGGTTTCTCCATGGTCCATTTTTCCATTAAAACTGAAGGGCCAACTGCCTTGAAGATCAAATAATTATCTCCAATCTTCCCTGTCTAAGTTGAGAGACTCTGAGGCCAGATGTGAAGCAAAACAAAGAACTATGTTTGCTGGAGATCTGAATTTGAATTGCTGATGGAACTCGGAGGGTACAGCAGCCTCTGTGGGGAGAAAGCAGAGTTGATGTTTCGGATCCGGTGATTCTTCATCAGAAGACTAGACTCAAAATGTTCACTCTGCTTTCTCCCTGTCGATACTGTCAGACCTGCAGAGTTTTGCCAGCAGTTTCTGTTTCTGTGACAGTTGTAATGTTCATGCCACTGCTTAAATTGATTAAACCAACAACAAATGGTATCTGAGACTTGGAACCTCCGTGGCTTTAGACCTGAGCCACTCATTCTCTTTGGGGTGTGCTGGAAAAGCACAGCAGGTCAGGCAGCATCTGAGGAGCAGGAAAATCGACATTTCGGGCAAAAGCCCATCATCTATTCCTGATGAAGGGCTTTTGCTCGAAACGTTGATTTCCTTGCTCCTTGGATGCTGCCTGACCTGCTGTGCTTTCCCAGCACCACTCTAATCTAGACTCTGGTTTCCAGCATCTGCAGTCCTTATTTTTACCTCACTCATTCTCTTTGCCAGCTGATCAATTATTGCAGGGAAGATGATGGTCTTACTTTCTAAAATAGTAAATAGATAGTCCTCCAAAACAATGCTTTTTAAAAATTAATATATTAGTTACCCAGTCACAATATTAACCTCATTGTAAGAAATCTTACATTTGTAGGACAGATAATTCAATGTTCTGGCAAACAACAATAAATTTTCTGTGGGAGAAGATTCAGCAGTAATGATATTGGCAAAGTACTCACTTCTCAGCCCCTCTCTCTCGTCTCCTCTTCTTTGCCCCTACCACCCTTACCCCTTATTTTTTGTTCCTGGTTACGATTCTGTGATCCAAGGGGATGCATTGAAATAAAATCTTATTATACAATATGTAATATTTTCCTTAATCAAAAAGACCCCTGCCCCTCCTCTCTTGCCTCCCTTTCTATCCTTCCTATAGCAATTAAAACCAGGGAATTGAGCTGCCAGTCCTGTCCTTCCCGCAGCAAAGTTTCTGTAATAGTTCTGATGCCCCAGTCCCATGATCCCATACGTGTTCTGAGTTCATCAGCCTTACCTGTAAAATCCCTTGTGTTGAAATAAATGCAGTTTAATTCTGACTTGCTCTTATCTGTTTTTTCTAATTCTTTTTTTTTGGTTCCGAACCATCCTCATCTGCCTTTCTGTTTTCACTGCTACTTAGGAATCCCCCACCCCTCTCTTCATATTAGTTTAAAGCTTCAGAAATAGAACTAGCAAATCTCCCAGCCGAGATATTGATCCCTTTCCAGTTCAGGTGAAACCCACCTTTTTGAACAGGTCTTTTTGCTCCAGGAGAGATCCTAAAAATCCAAAACCCTGAATCCTTCCACACTGTACCATCTCTTCAGCCATTGATTTATTTGCCCTATTGAGTATTCCTATAATGTGGCACCAGGGAGGCAACATACGATTCTGGATTCATAGCTATGACCACAGGATTTCCTGTCTGTGTCCCTGGTAGAAGAGTCCCTTTTAACAATTATTCTTTTAAATCTTGACAAACCCCACTTAACATAAGATGCATTCTTAGTGCCCAAGATCTGACTGCCACTTCTATTTTTCTCTGAGGGACTACCCCCTTCAACAGTACTCAAAATGGAATATCTGTTTAAGAGAGGAGTGGCCACACAAGACTTCTGAACAACCTTCTTACCATTGCTGACAGTCGCCCATCTATTTGGCTGATCCTGATCCTCTCTAAATCTACTAACCATCACACACTGTGTCTCCTATATGCACTCAGTAACATTAAACTTAAAAACAAGAAGCTTGTAAAAGAACCTTAGATGGTGAAAAAAAACTACCCTTCCTTAACCACAGATTTTAATCTGAAGAAAAATCAACTAGTGATTTTCTAGGGATGAAGGCATTGTCTTATGAACAGCAAATTCTAAATTAGGGAGAATGGAGAGGAGGACCGATTGTTGCTTTTTATTTTCTAAAGGAGCTAGATAAAATAGGCCATGCAAAATTACTCAACAGGGCAGCCAGGAAAATTAGAGCATGCATAAAGGGGCTAAATTTAATATTAAATCTCTGAAAATTTTATTACAGTGATACGTGATTACTCAATGGAACAGACTTGCTAGGGCAATGGTGGGAGCGATACAGCAGCGATTTATTCAAATGCATACTGGGTTTTTTTCCAGAAAATAGCACTTTGAGTATTTTAAATAATTTGAGAGATGGCTAGCAAGTGTACCATGATTTAAGACCAAAATAAGAAATAGGAACAGGAGCAGGAGCAAGCTATTTGGCCATTCAGTGCTCTGCCATTCAATAGGATCATGGCTAACCCAATATTCCTCATGTCCACTTTCCTGCCTTTTCCTTGTAACCCCTGAATCCTCTACTGATCAAGAACCTGTTTATCTCAGCCTTAAACATACACAAAGTCTGCCCCTTCAGCTGTCTATGACAAGGAGTTCCAAAGACACTCAACCCTCTGAGAGAAGAAATTCTTCCTCATCGCAGTCTTAAATTGGCACCTCTTTATTCTGAGACAATGCCTCTGGTCCAAGACATTCCCATGAGGGGAGCATCCTCTCAGAATTTCCCTTGTCAAACCCCTTAAGAATCCGATATGTTTCAATGAGATCAGCTCTCATTGTTCTCAACTCGAGTGAATACAGTCTCAACTTTCTTAGCTTTTGCTTGAAAACATCATCCCTCCATACCAGGGATCTTCCTAGTGAACATTCTGTGAACTGTCTCCAATGAAATGATATCTTTCCCTAAGTAAGGGGACCAAAACTGCTCATAGTACTCAAGATGTGACCTCACCAGTACATTATACAGTTGCAGTAAAACCTCCCAACTCTTATATTCCAAACCCTTTGAAATAAAGGCCAACATTCCATTAGCCTTTCTGATTATCTTCTGCAACTGTGTGCTAGCCTTCTGTTTCATGCACAAATAACCCCAGGTCACCTGGTGTTGCAGCCTTCTGCAGTTATTCTTCATTTAAATAATATTCTGTTCTTTTGTTCTCCCTTCCACAATGAACATTTCCCACATTATATTCCATATTCCAACTTTTTGTCCATTTACTTAGCCTATCAATATCTCTATGTAAATTATTTGTACTCCTCTCGCACCACCTTTCCACATGTTTTATTGTTCTCTGCAAATTTGGCAACAGCACCTCCTTCAGGATAGGTTCCAACAATAGATGTTGGGCTAATTGGCCTGTAGTTACCTGCTTTTTGCCTTGCTCCCTTTTTGAGAAGAGTGTCACATTGGCAGTTTTTCAATCCTCTGGTACTTATCCAGAATCCAGGAAAATTCCAACCACATGGAGAAGCATGTGGCTTTGAACTCTTGGCTCTCAAAGCTGTCTATCACTGTGGTTTTCTCATGTCTAGGTGTCATGTAAACTAATTGTTAGAGAATGATTGAATCTCTACTGTGTGGAAAGAGGCCATTCTGCCATTGAATTTGCACCGAGCCCCTTGCACTTTAAGAATACTGAATGGCCTGGACAGAGTGGATGTTGGGAAGATGTTTCCATTGGTAGACGAGATTAGAACCCGAGGGCATAGTCTTGGAGTAAAGAAAGGTCTTTCAGAATGGAGATAAGGAGAAATTTCTTCAGCCAGAAAGTGGTGAATCTGTGGAATTTGCTGCCACAGAAAGCTGTGGAGATCAGGTCATTGAATATATTTAAGATTGATATATATGGGTTCTTGATGGGAACAAGAGTTATGGGAGAAACTGGGAAAATGGGGTTGAGAAACTTACCGGCCATGATTGAATGGTGGAGCAGACTTGATGGGCTGAATGGCCTAATTTCTGCTCCATGTCTTATGGTTTTATGAACCTTCCAAAGAGCATCCCACCCAGACCCAAGCCCCTAATTTAGCATGGCTAATCCACCTAACCTGCACATTTTTAGTCTGCACATTTTGGTTGTATGATGTGACTAATTGAATGGCAGAAGTTGAATTGAGTGGACCTTGGTCTCTTTGCCTGTAGCAATTCCTTTGTTCTAGATATAGTGGTTAAAATGTCTTTTCACACAAGTTCCAGAATCATCTGCAGCTTTCATGGTGCAAAATTGTACCAAAAATATACTTGACAAAAAACTGCTAGTTTCTGAATTATCTTAGAAAAGATGTGTAAGCAGATGACTGGAAATGAGTGGTTTATATTGATTCCTATTGTTTAACTACTAAAGCTACACTTCAAGTCTGTTTTCCATTATACATCCTCATGGTTTTCTTTAAATTCTTAACAATTGTAGAAAAGTACAGAACTATACAAAAACAGTGTGATTAGCCTTTCTTTTGTGAAACTACAGATGCTGAAACATTTTGCAGTAGTCCTTAAAGAGTTAATTTAATTTCATTTTATGGGGTTAACTAAAAGGTCACTTAGAAAAAAAATTGAAAGCATTTCAGAAAATGTATTGAAATTTGATAGCAGTTTATTGTGCCATGGTAGCTCCATTTTACCTTAAACATACCATTTTCAAGTAGTCTGCTTTATCTTCATAAGATACTGTGAATGACATTTGTGTCCTTCCCATACTAATGTAACTAACTGCATATCAAAGCTAGACTTCTCTAATTCACATCAAATTTGCTTTCATGAAACCTTAAATCAATGCTGACAGCTTTGGCTTTAAGCTGAACACTGCTCTTGTTAATTTTCAAAGCACTAAAGACACTGCCAATATGCAGACATAGAAAATCAGAAAATACTGTCATCTTATAACAATATTCAGAATACATATTAGAGGTGCAAAGCAAGGTCTGACTATTTTTCTTGTATTTTCTCAAAAGTAGTGAATAAGCCATTCATTTTAGACAAACAGTGTGATGTCACCCTTCAAAATTCACTGTGGAGGTAGTTTGTTCTCAGGCCTGTAACACACAGGCACGATGACTTAAAAATTGAATCAAATTTATAAATAAAAACAAATTGTGCCGGCTATATGGCCAGAAAATTGCATGTTGAAGCATTGTGATGGAATGTTATTTCACTTATGGAATGCTGTGAGAGAAGTCATTGAACTGTATAAAATGCTCCAGCATAATATTGTCAATATCTATTCTGACACTAACCAGCAAGGCATTGTATTGTGCTTGTCATTCAGTGCGTAGTCACCATTTTGAGGGGCTTGTTTATTAATAATGAGCAGAGGTGTATACTGGAGACAAAAGTACAATTTATGCTGCCATATACAGTTAACTTTTCTATGTGATAAAGTTGCAAGAAGATTTTGTTTTGCAAAGAAATCCTTTATTTCACAATTTCACTCGTGCAATTTGAAAACAAGCAGAAAACGTGTAAGAAGAAAACATTTCATATTTTCTCAAGTGCAAGGATCCAAAACTATGGAGATAAGCAATTGGTCTTAATGTTTCATTGACATAATCAGGTTAGAATGAAATGCTGATGAATTGTGTGCTTCTGCCAGATTAGTTAATGGGGGAACCCTTTGAAGGATGCCTATCAAATTAAATGTGTCGGTTTTGCCAAATACAGCAGGTGCTATAAGGATTAGATTAGATTTCCTACAGTGTGGAAACAGGCCCTTCAGCCCAACCAGTCCACACCGACCCTCCGAAGAATAACCCACCCAGAGCCATTTCCCTCTGCCTAATGCAGCTAACACTATAGGCAATTTAGCATGGCCAATTCACCTAACCTGCACATCTTTGGACAGTGGGAGGAAACCAGAGCACCCGGAGGAAACCCACACAGACATGGGGAGAATGTGCAAATTCCACACAGACAGTCACCCGAAACTAGAATTGAACCTGGGACCCTGGTGCTGTGAGGCAGCAGTGCTAACCACTGTGCCGCCCCATGCGGAAAGCAAAGTCGATCTGTGGTTTTGCAATATTCTTCATCCATGACCTCCTTTAGTTTTGTTGTCCCCTCACATCTTTTTGTATAATATTAAAAAATAGAAAATGCTAGAAACACTCAGCAGGTCTGGCAACAATTGTGAACACAAACGCCTCCCCCCTCTGCCCCACCAATTTCAGGATCTGAAATGTTAACTGTTTCTCTCTTTCTAAAGTTATGCCTTTATTTAAGAAAGGCTGTTCAGGAGAAGCCTGGAAACTGTCAACCTGTGAGTCTGGCATTGGTGGTGGGTAAGTTGTTGGAGGTGATTCTCAAAGATAGGATTTACGTGTGTTTGGAGAGGCATAGAATGATTAGGGATAGTCAGTACGGCTTTGTGCAAAGAAAATTGTGTCTGACAAACTTGATTGAGGTTTTTGAGGAAGTAACCAAAAAGATTGATGAAGGCAGAGTAGTAGACATTGTTTGCATGGACTTTGCTAAAGTCTTTGGTAAGGTTCCGCATGGTAGACTAATTAGTAAAGTTAGATCACGTGGGATTTGGGATGGGCTTGCCAATTGGACTCAAAATTGGCTTTGAGGATGGTGGTGGAGGGTTGTTTCTTGCACTGGAGGCTTGTGACCAGCGGTGTTTCACAGGAATTGGTACTGAGTCCACTTTTGTTTGTCATTTATATAAATGATTTGGATGAGAATATAGGAGTTAGTAGGTTTGTGAATGGCACCAAAATTGGTGGTACAGTGTCATAGAGTTATAACGCAAAGAAAGAGACTCTTTGGCGCAACTTGTATATGCCGACCAAGTTTCCCAAACCAAACTAGTCCCACTTGCCTGCATTTGGCTTATATCCTTCCATACTTTCTTAATCATGTATCTATCCAAATGTGTTTTAAATGTCATAACTGTACCTACATCTATCAATTCCTCTGGCAGTTAATTCCATATATGAATCACCCTCTGTGTGAAAAAGTTACTTCTCAGGTCCCTTTTTAATCTTTCTCCTCTCACCTTAAAAAATGTGCCCCCTGGTTTTGAACTTATTTATCCTAGGGGAAAGACCTTTGCTATTGACCTTATCTATGCATCTCCTGATTTTATAAACCTCTGTAAGGTCACCCCTTAACCTCCTATGCTCCAGTGAAAATAGGCCCACAGTGGACAGTGTTAGAGAGATTTTGATTGGTTGGGTCAGTGGGCTGAGGAGCGGCTGTTGGAGTTTAATTTGAATGAATGCAAAGTATTGCATTTTTGTAAATCAAGGGCAGAGCTTATGCATTTAGTTGTATGATCCTGGGTAGTGTTGGAGAACAGAGAGACCTAAGGGTTCACGTACATAATTCTTTGAAATTTGCATCACAGGTTGACAGGATGAAGGGCTTTTGCCCAAAACGTCGATTTTCCTGCTGCTTGGATGCTGCCTGACCTGCTGTGCTTTTCCAGCACCACTCTAATCTAGACTCTGGTTTCCAGCATCTGCAGTCCTTGTTTTTACCCCACTGTGAAGTTTGCATCACAGGTTGACAGGATGGTTAAGGAGGCATTTACCACACTTGCCTTCACTGCGCTCTGACCTTTGAGTATAGGAGTTGGGATCTCCTGTTGAACTGGTATGGGATATGAATGAGGCCTCTTCTGAAATATTGTGTGCAGTTCTAGTTGCTCTGTTATAGGTAGGATATTATTAATTGGAGAGATTTAATAATATTTGCCCAGATGTTGTCAGAAATGGAGAGTGAGTTATAAAAACAGGCTGCAACAGTTTTCACTGGAGCATAGGAGGTTGAGGGGTGACCTTATAGAGTCATGACGGCTATAGATAAGGCAAATAGTAAAGGCCATTTTCCTAAGTTGGGTGAATTCAAAGCTCGGGGGCATATTTTTAAGGTGAGAGGAGAAAGATTTAACAAGGGTGAGGGGCAAAGTTTTACAGAGTGTCGTTAGTGTATGGAGTGAGCTGCCAGAGGAAGTGGTGGGTGCAGGTACAATTACTGTTTAAAAGACATTTGGATAAGTACATGAATAGGAAATGTTTGGAGGGATATGGACCAAACGCAGGCAGGTGGGGCTCGTTTAGTTTATAATATAGTCAATGTGGACTGGTTGAACTGAAGGGTCTGTTTCTGTACTGTATGAATCTATGACTCTCCTCAGAAGCTGCCTGACCCACAGAGTATTTCTGGCATTTTTTTTTGATTTTCTGACTTTGAACATCTGTATGATTTTGTATTTGTGATCTTATTCTCTTCCTTCACCCGACAGTTTATATCTTCCACTTATTCCAGTCATAGAGGTGTACAACATGGAAACAGACTCTTCGGTCCACCCCATCCATGCCGACCTGATATCCCAACCCATTCTAGTCCCACCTGCCAGCACCCGGCCCATCTTCCTCCAAACCCTTCCTATTCATATGCCCATCCAAATGCCTCTTAAATGTTGCAATTGTACCAGCCTCCACCACATCCTCTGGCAGCTGATTCCATACACGTACCACCCTCTGCGTGAAAAAGTTGCCCCTTAGGTCTCTTTTATATCCTTCCCTGCTCACCCTAAACCTATGCCTTCTAGTTCTGGACTCCATAACCCCAGGGAAAAGACTTTGTCTATTTAGCCTATCCATGCCCCTCATAATTTTGTAAACCTCTATAAGATCACACCTCAGGCTCTGACGCTCCAGGGAAAACAGCCCCAGCCTGTTCAGCCTCTCCCTGTAGCTCAGATCCTCCAACCCTGGCAACATCCTTGTAAATCTTTTCTGAACCCTTTCAAGTTTCACAACATCTTTCCGATAGGAAGGAGACCAGAATTGCGTGCAATATTCCAACAGTGGCCTAACCAATGTCCTGTACAGCAGCAACATGACCTCCCAACTCCTGTATTCAATACTCTGACCAATAAAGGAAAGTATACCAAACGCCGCCTTCACTATTCTATCTACCTGCGATTCCACTTTCAAGGAGCTATGAACCTGCACTCCAAGGTCTCTTTGTTCAGCAACACTCCCTAGGACCTTACCATTAAGTGTATAAGTCCTGCTAAGATTTGCTTTCCCAAAATGTAGCACCTCGCATTTATCTGAATTAAACTCCATCTGCCACTTCTCAGCCCAATGGCCCATCTGGTCCAGATCCTGTTGTAACCCTCTTTGTTTTCCACGATACCTCCAATTTTGGTGTCATCTGCAAACTTACTAACTTTACCTCTTATGCTTGCATCCAAATCATTTACGTAAATGACAAAAAGTAGAGGGCCCAGTACCGATCCTTGTGGCACTCCACTGGTCACAGGCCTCCACTCCACCATCACCCTCTGTCTTCTACCTTTGATGTATACAAATGGCTAGTTCTCCCTTTATTCCATGAGATCTAACCTTGCTCATCAGTCTCCCATGAGGAACCTTGTTGAACGCCTTACTGAAGTCCATATAGATCACATCTACTTTTCTGCCCTCATCAATCTTCTTTGTTACTTCTTCAAAAAACTCAATCAAGTTTCCCACGCTCAAAGCCATGTTGACTATCCCGAATCAGTCCTTGCCTTTCCAAATACATGTACATCCTGTTCCTCAGGATTCCCTCCAATAAGTTGCCCACCACCGAGGTCAGGCTCATCGGTCTATAGTTCCCTGGCTTGCCTTTACCGCCCTTCTTAAACAATGGCACCACGTTAGCCAACCTCCGGTCTTCTGGCACATTACCTGTGACTATCGATGATACAAATATCTCAGCAAGAGGCCCAGCAATCACTTCTCTAGCTTCCCACAGCATTCTCGGGTACACCTGGTCAGGTCTTGGGGATTTATCCAACTTTAACCGTTGCAAGACATCCAGCACTTCCTCCTCTGTAATCTGGACATTTTGCAAGATGTCACCATCTATTTCCCTACAGTCTATAAGTTCCATATCCTTTTCCACAGTAAATACTGAAGCAAAATATTCATTTAGTATCTCCCCCATTTTCTGTGGCTCCATACAAAGGCCGCCTTGCTGATCTTTGAGGGGCCCTATTCTCTCCCTAGTTACAGTTTTGTCGTTATTCTCGTAATTCTAGCACAAAGCTAGAAATGGCACACTCGATGGTATGCTCATGTCAATGCTGTGCTGGCAGTCAGTCATTACTCCTGCAGGCACAGATTATCTGGTCATACGTCAGTGCTGTTTGTGCCACCTTTCTGTTGGCAAATTATGGCAATCATTGTCTGCAAACAACAGTTTCCGAATGTTTCAAAAGTAATTTGTTGGCAGTAAAATGTTTTGATTGTTCTAAAGACATCATACATGCTTTACAAATGCAAGTTGTCTTTCTCTTTTAAGAAGCATCATTACCATTCTTTCATTCACCTCCTTTGGTCTCTCCCTCCATATCTCAGCATTCTCTATTTTATTTACTTAGCTTGAAATTTTTTTTCTGTTGAAGATGTTTTTAAATGCATCTTGTTGGAGAGCTTTGCATTGCTAAAGAGATAATAGTAAATGCCATCACTTGCTGGAATGGAGATAACTTTAGTAGACTTTTTTTGTATTCTACTTATATTTTGTTTGCCCTTTAGTCTTTTTACAATAGATACTTTATGTATTATGTGCACTGTATTTATCAGGAAAGTACGCAAAATCCATTCAATGAGATCACTGAATCCCTGCAGTGTGGAAGTAAGGCCATTTGGCCCATTGAATCCACACAATTCTCTGAACAGATCCCACCTAGACCCATCCCCTACCCTATCCCTGTAACCCTGCATTTTCCATGGCTAATCCATCTCGCCTCCACATCCCCAGGCACTGGGCAATTTAGCATGACCAATCCACTTAATCTGCACATCTTTGGACTATGGAAGGAAACAGAAGCGCCCCGAGGAAATCCACGCAGGCATGGGGAAAATGTGCAAGCTCTACACAGACAGTCACCCGAGGCTGGAATCGACCCCACGTCCCTGGTGCTGAGAGGCAGAAGTGCCACCATGCCACCGTATGATTTATAAACATGTCCTGTTGATAGTTCAATTATAAGTAATACAGTAATTAATATTTTTTCTTCCCTGTCCTGAACTCTTTTTGTAAAGTTGCAAATCACTGAAAAGTTTAAAAAGTTGGGTTACAGAGATAGATTAGGATGTTGGGAAGTAAAAATGACGAGAAAGAGGTAATTGCAAGCGAGATAGATAACTTACTTGAATAGAAATCAATTACAAAAGAGAAATATCCTTGTAATGTCATAGTTATTCTCACGATGCTGTTCTTTTATTGTGCATTTTGTAGGGAAGCTTGAATGCCATTCTGGTTGAAGATAGCTACAAATTGATTTGTATTTGTAATGAGTAAATTTAGTACATGATGTACAGTTCTGTTGAATGAAATACTGATGCTTCAGAATGGTGTAAGATGTACTTATAAATTGTTTTTGCTTTAAATAATATTTTAAATAATTTTTAATAAAAATGGCCAGTGAATTGTAATTGCATTGAGCAAATGTAGATGGGCTGAATTTGATTTTAACAAATGGCAAAAATGTCAAAAATCAATTTTCTCAGCAGAAGTGGAAGTAATTGAAAGACACTGTGTTATACTTTGTACAATTGGAGTTTATTATTCATATTAAAAATTGCAATAAAAGCACAACTATTCAATTAAAGATACACTATTCCTTCCTGCTTTCTCTATATGAAATATAAGCTACACACACATTTTTAAGTTTTTAAATATTCTTTGAATTGAAGTGTAAAATTGTAGTATTTTGCAATATAAAATGAGGTTCTTTAACCCACTAGTTCCGGCTGACTCTCTGGAACATCCTATTAAAAAAGATTTCTGAAGAAGGGTCATATTGGACTCGAAATGTTGCCTCCATTTTTGCTCCACAGATGCTGCCAGACCTGCTGAGTTTCTGCAGCTTTTTAAGCATTTGTGTCAGATTTCCAGAATTCACAGTATTTTGCTTGTGTTCTCTGAAATACTTATTTACTTAATACCGTCCCTCTGACCTTTCTCCTTAGATTTTTAGCTTTTATTATTTTAAAATAATAAATACACCTTTAAAAGTTCTTCATTTTTTTTCCATGTATGAAGTTGTATGGATTTTGATACTACTGTGGTCTCTGGTATGGCATTTCATGTTTATTTATTTTTTGCATAAAAACGTGGTAGATATTAATTTTTTATTAGGCTGAAGTGGGAAAAGTCCTAACCTTTCAGAGGTTTTATAAAAGTTTATATATATATATATATATATTATAAACGTTTGAAATTCATCTTTGAGGCAAACACATATGAGGCAATGTCTCTCAATACAATTGGTACCACTGCTACCATGCACCTAGTTTGATGTGTTCCTTGGTGTGTCTAAGGTGTAGCATGTTTGCCATAATATAATAAACCAGATTAGCAAGAGATTTACCTTGTTCAGCAGTCTGAAGTTGCTGTTGGGTAATGTGAAGGTGTATTGTTGACATTTTCTCACACTGCCTCACCAAAGGATGGTGTTATGGTACGAAAGCACAGAAAGGATATGAACTTGGAATTAAAATATGGGGAATACTGTCATTTCAAAGGACTTTATTTTCTAAAATTTGAATTGTTATTTGAATTTATCAAAGATTGCAGATTTCTTCTTAAATCAATTTGATAAGTATGTTACGGAATATGGTCCTAAAACCTTGTATGTAACACAAATCACACTGATTATAATAGCGTTTGTGACCATAGATGCTGGAGTGGGCAGGGTTAATAGAATATTGTGTAATACTGTGTTGCTAATTTAAAAAATAACTTTTGTGGGAATGGAATAAGGAAAGAAAATAGAGCAATAAATTCTTTGTTTTGCAATTTCGCCCCCTTTTAAATAAATACTGGTCAGGTTTATGTTTGAAGACAATAGAAAATGTGTATATATAGCTGTAAGGTATGCAGTTTGCAGTATTTATGACTGTAATACCAAGGTGTCACAACTGTAATTTCATGCCCCGGTGAGAAGAACAAGGTCACCGAATACCTCAATTCTGCATCTGGTGATACAGGCGACCATAAACAGAGCCTTTAACATATCAGCAGCTAAAATAATGCAGTATAATGAACAGCAGAATTGTTTTGTATTAAAGAGATGGCATCCATTTTGCTAGAATGTATTGGTTAGATTTAATACCCATAGTGAAATTATCTTTTTATGCCTTGGCTTTGAATCAAAGTCCAACTTGTTCTCATATCTTGTTGTACTGACTTCCTTGACACTTCGGTGTTTGTGCTAATGTTCAGTAGAGTTTTGGTTTTTGTGTTTGAAGTTGTGGGATGAGGTAAACTTTTCTTCACTCAAAGGATGTGGATCCTTGAAATTTTCCATCCCAGTCATAGAACATATTCCAGTCACATCAGTTAACTTTTGAATAACGAGGGAAGGTGAGGGATGTGAGTATTGCTTGGCAAGACGGGGTTACAGTTGGAGCTTTCAACAGAATGACGATGTTGCAGGTGGTGGAATTTAAATTCAGTTAATAAATCTGGAATTGAAAGTTAGTTTCAGTGATAATGATCACGAGCCTGTCATCACTTGTCACAATTGCCCATCTGGTTCACTAATGTCCTTTAGATGTGAAAACCTGCTGTCCTTAACTGGTCTGAGCTGCATGTGACTCCAAACCCATATCAACGAGGTTAGCTCTCAAGGGCAATGAGCAGCAATCGCTGCTCTTGTCAGCAACATCTCATTCCATGGATGAATAAAGAAACTATCAAATTGCGAGTTGGAGCAGGCTAAAACAACTAAATAGCCTGCACTTGCTTCTATTTTCTTATGTTAATTAAACATGTCAAAGTTATTTATAGAAAAATATATCTTAAATTTTATTTAGTGCAAGCTTATTTAAAATGTATTCATCTGCAGGGGCACCATTAATAGCACTGGGGGGTAAACCTTCCAATTCAGAGAAATGTTGTCCTTTGACAGTATTTTTTGTTTGTGCTATTTTTGGAAAATTCTGTTTGATTATCAGCGATTCTGTGTTTTTCAACCTGCACTCTTTTAGACCTATGTAACTAACAGGATGTGGAATGATCAATATCTTTGAGATATTTACTTTCATGGCCTTCTGAAGTGGTAACTTAATTATAACATATTGACTTGGACCAAAGGGTCTGTTTCCATGCTGTATGACTCTAGGACTGTAAAGCTTCCTAGCAACTTTGTGTTTAAGCTCCCCTCTCTCTTCCCTCATATCTCATGACATTATTTTGTCAGAGCTCCTCCAACTATGCAGAGGTAATGATTTAGTAAATGTGTAAACTTGGTCTCAACTTACTGAAACAACAGACAATGTTCCTCGCTGCAACATACTTGAAGAATTAACATTTATCATGTCCTCAAAAGTACTTCATTTTGAGTGAATTACTGATTTTTGTTTTAATTATTCTAATGTAGGCAAGTATGGCAACCATTTTATGCACAGCTGGATCCCATAAATGACAAATGAAATAAATGGCAATATTTGGATGAAATCGGAAGCAGCGGGAAAATGTATATAGTATATAATAGGTAACAGTCTATTCCTCATTTTGGATTTTGCTCATTTTAATTTCTGAAGAACCCTCAAGTATGTTGCAGCCTGCTAACAGACTCTCAGCAAGGTTTAAATCTATATTGTACAGGATGTGTGGTACTAAATTATTCTGCTGAATGAATCAGGTTGTAGTGGTTAGAGGACTATCGTCATGCTCTCTAAATTCTAGCTAATGGGTACTTTCACTTGGAGAATCTTATGCACAAGGTTATCTATCAGTCTTTAGCTGGGCCTGCTATGTAAAATGCCTTGTGGAACAGTTTTTCCCACAAAAGGGGAAAAGCCTGACCTTTTTGTTCTTGCCCTGCAGCATGGGTTTCTTCTGTTGGCTGAGCTACAATTGAGCTGCTTTTGGATTTGTTATGCATGTCAGACTATCCCCTTGAGTATTGCCTTTATTTAAGGGAGTACTTTAACTAACAGGATAGTTAATGTGCAGTTTACTGAGGAAGATACTTCAGGCACTTGTACTTAGGGGAGGGATGCGGTGATGTAGAATTTCAAGTTGCATTTATTTTGCTTTCAGTTAGCTCTCGATGCGGGTGAGGATGCTGGAAACTCTGCAGTAAAACCTAGCTGTAATATTTTAATGTAGCTTCCCTGTGTCTTTTCATAGAATGTGAGATAGCTTGTGATGGCCTTGGCGCAGTTGGCATCCGTTTCACCTCAAGATCAATGGATTTTATTCCAGAACTTCAACATAATAAGTAAAGCTGACACTCCTGAGGAATACTGAGGGAGTGTTGCACTGTTGAAGTTGTAAAAGATCCCGTGGTACAGTTTAGAAAAATAGAAGTTGTTATCCCTGGTATTCTGCTAAATATTTATCACTCCATTAATCTCACTTTTTTGCATGTTAATACTGTTCTGTGATCTTTGTATGCATAAAATTGACAGCTGCATTTCCTAGATGAGGAGATATACATTTCAAAAAGTACTTCATTGACTGAAAATGCTTTACACTTTGGGTCACAAAAGATACTATATAAATGCAAGTCCTTCTTTCTTTAACTTCCAGATGTGTCAAATGATGTGAATGCTTAACTATTAGATGCACTTAAGTTTTGTGTATATATGTCCATTAGTAATACAATTATGTATTCCATATTTCTCAAAATAGAGTTGAGGTTCTATGTTTTTTCTTGTGTGGTAACTGAAGACAGCAAGGCACAGAATGTATTCACTTTAAGGATGTTAATGGAATGTTTTTGAGGCCATTTTTAACCACATTAAAAATTTACTTGCTTTGGAGATATTTTCTCAACAACCTGGTCCAACATGTTATTACTCTGAAGCAGGTGGGACTTCAACTTAGGCCCATGGCTCAGAAGTAGGGGCACTACTGCTGTTCTACAAGAGCCCCATAGCGTGATTTGGATGCTTAAGTATAAATTGCCACTTGTTTAGATTGCATAGTCTGAAAATTAAGATGTTTCTTGTATCTTTGTTGTGTAATTGAAAAGTTCGGAGATGTTTATCAGGAAGAGCAGTTGTAGGTAAATTTTTTTTTGAAGTTCTGTTTTTATTACAGAAATCTAACATTTAACTCTTATGCCGCCTTATAGAATAAGAACTGAATGATCTGGCTGAATCCTGCTGTTTAATTCTGAACTGAGCTTCCAACTTTAATTTGGCTCATCATCAGCACTGGCTGTTTCCATTTCCATGATCATATGTGTCTGTACCTTCCATTTATCTTTAACCTTGCCCCAGGCTTTAACTATCCACCCCACAATTCCTTCAATGTGCTTTCAGGAGTTTTGATCCAGAGAAGGTGCTAGACAATTCCAAGTTGACATTGAGTTTGACATACACAAATTTGATTTGGAACAGGAAGAAAATGATCTTGCAGAAGACTTCAGGAGAAAATCCAAAACTGAGAGTATTTGAAATTGCCCGGAAATGGAGAAGGAAAGCCACCATCAAGTTATCAATACTAGTGTCTTTGGTACTGTATCATTTTAGAGGCATTAAATCTGGAAATTATAGTAGCTTGTTCAGTTCCGGTTAACACTGTCTGAAAGGTGGATTTTGTCATATCTATTTAAATGAATTGTAAAGTGAAATGAGAAAGTCAATTTTCTGAGTGGTGCAGTGCCTTAGTGCTTCAGGTTGAAGTTTTAATGGATGCTATTGAGTGAATTTGTGAGAGTTAAGTGTTTATAGTGCATTATAAATATTTTCAGAATAAATAGGCGATACATGATAGGTAGCAATGGGATGCAGAGTTTATACCACAAAGACCAGCAAAGAGCAAAGACCCTATTAGCTTAAGAGTGATGAAGTTCATGCCCATTATTTCTACCTTAATGTAAGTGCTTAATGGCTATACTAAATACTAGCCTACCTCAGTTATTTCAAGGACCTGCTACCATGAATACTCTATCAAGTACTGATAAATGCAATTTTTTATTGTAAAAAAAATTCCTTTTGGTTTTTGACTTCCTGGTATCACTATTGGTCATTAGGAATAATGACCAGGAGCTAATTTAAGACATCTGGGAATAGTAGAATGAATTTTTCCTGAGTGAACCTGTCCATTTTCAGGTCCATTCTGAGAGCTGGATACCATGCACATCTGTATAACAGTTGATGGTCAGGCAGCCTCCTGACTGGGAGCTCACAGAAGTTATCTTTGTCAGGTAGACATGTTTTTTAAAGTCAATGTAACATAACACGTAACACGCAGAGGTGGGACTTGAATCCAGACCTTGCCGAAAGGCAGGTGGACTCCCACTGTGCAGCAAGAGCCCTTTAAGTCAGGTAGATACTAATTCACCATTAATTCAGTATTTAAGTGTATTCAAATGGAGGACATTAACTGGGAACTCATGTGCTTCTAGGCATAGGAGTACATCAACTGCGGTCATTGCTTTTTGATGTGCATGTCTGCAATTCATATCTCTGTAAATGAAAACTTACGAACGGTGTAAAGACTAGGCTCGTGTGCTGTTCTTCACTGCTGGCTATCTGAAATGAAACAGTGCAACCCCAATGCCTGGAGAAGGGAGGGCAGCCAGAATGGCTATGGCCCAAATTGGTTGTGTGCATTTTGCAAGTGCAACTCCTCTTTTCCTGATTGCACAAATCAAAGAGGAATATAACTTTTGAATCATGCACTGTCCGTGCTCCGCTCTGTTCAGTCTGAACATGGTACTCAGGATCTTATGTCCACCATAACTGCGTAAATTTAAGTTTAAGTGGTTCTGTTGCCTGACTTGAGCTGCTGTGTTGCTCAGCAATAGTTTTGGAAGGCTGCACCAAATTCAGTGTCTGAGGTACAGGTTATTACTTACAATTTTGGAGGGGTAACTTTCCTGTCTCCACGGGAGGAAATGGTTTGAAAATCCTCCTCTCAGAGATTTAGCAGAATTTGGAAAAAAATAAATCCAATCTCACTAATCCACATTGTAACATACCAATAAACTCGTGTGAATAGATGAAAAGACTAAGAATAGTGAGTGGTGTGTTTCAATCTTGTACCATCCCTTCTCATTAATAAATCCACTTCAATGTTAGTAAATATGGGCTGGTCAATAAAAGCAGATTTGTTACCCCTTTTGCTGTCACTTGGGAAACTAGAGGCATTCGATCAAGGTCTCAGCAATTGATGAGAAATTAATGATCTGTCATTTAGATTTCATTATGGCAGTAGAGGAATTCTTGAGAGCATCTTGACTTGACTTCCTGACTCACAATCAGTAACAGAGCAAAGGGCTGTCCTTTGCTTCTCAATCTGTCATAATTCCCAAGAATGTGTCCAGATTTTATATGTCCATGTGTTGTTCAACTAAAGCACAACCCCATTGTTAGCGATGTGTTTTCTCTGCTCTAGCACTGTCATATTTGGTTGCCATTAGCATGTCAGAGTAATGATGAATATTCCTATCAACTGTTGTTCTGCTCTTTAATTTCCAATGGGAAGTGGGTGGTAAAATCTAAATACTAATGGTCCAATGCTGGACAAGTAAATGTTTATTGATATGCATACCTA
The DNA here is from genome assembly GCF_047496795.1 of Chiloscyllium punctatum. NCBI lineage: Eukaryota > Metazoa > Chordata > Chondrichthyes > Orectolobiformes > Hemiscylliidae > Chiloscyllium > Chiloscyllium punctatum. The sequence goes on along the minus strand of NC_092754.1, from coordinate 5,144,801 downwards.
AAAAGAGTGTGGACTGTAGAATCATTCATTCTTTTTGAGGGAGTGAGAAAGGAAAATAACTTCAATGTACTAGTTCAACTCTTTGCAGATATAAATAAGGATACTTGTGTACTGAGGAGATTTAGATAGTAGACAATAGGTGCAGGAGTAGGCCATTCTGCCCTTTGAGCCTGTACCACCATTCAATATGATCATGGTTGATCATCCTTAATCACTATCCTGTTCCTGCCTTATCTCCATAACCCTTGATTCCACTATTCTTAAGAGCTCTATCCAACTCTTTCTTAAATGAATCCAGAGACTGGGCCTCCACTGTCCACTGGGGCAGAGCATTCCACACTCTCTGGGTGAAGAAGTTTCTCTTCATCTCTGTCCTAAATGGTCTACCATTTATTTTTAAGCTGTGTCCTCTGGTTCGACACTCACCCATCAGCAGAAACATGTTTCCTGCCTCCAGAGTATCCAATCCTTTAATAATCTTATATGTCTCAATCAGATCCCCTCTCACACTTCTAAACTCAAGGGTATACAAGCCCAGTCGCTCAAGTCTTTCAGCGTAATGTAGTCCCGCTGTTCCAGGAATTGACCTCGTGAACTACGCTGCACTCCCTCAATAGCCAGGATGTCTTTCCTCAAATTTGGAGACCAGAACTGCATGCAGTACTCCTGGTGTGGTATCACCAGGGCCCTGTACAGCTGCAGAAGAACCTCTTTGCTTCTATACTCAATCCCTCTTGTTATGAAGGCCAGCATGCTATTAGCCTTTGAAAGGGTTTGCACAGTTTGTATGGTTTAGGTTAGAGCATCTAGACCTGTATTTCTTTGCTGTTTCTTGTCTTTCAAGTTGCAAGTAAACAGCCTGGATTTAGCAGTCAGTGGTGAAACAAGGTTGCTTGCTGTTGACCTCAGAGAGAGTTGGGCAGCCTGTGGTGGAGCAGGAAATGGCTGATCGCAGGTTTGGGATTTCCAGCTTCATCTCTACTTGCACTAAATCCTGAAATAATCAGAGTGGTAACAATGGTGAATACTGCTAGTTCATGTTCAGAATTTGCAGGATTTTCACATAGCCTTTGATATCTAAAATTAGAAAGATTATAATGAACCATCCGTCGCCTTTTGATTTTTGCAGGATTTAACCAATTTACCTAATGGAACTTTCAATTTTAATATGTCATTGAAGTACAGAATAATAAAGCAAATGTAAAATATTCTTTTTCAATAAGTGCTGGAAATGTATTTGAGTTGTTATTGGATAATGAAAGTGTAAAGAATGTTTTTATCTAGTTCTAGTAAGCTTATCAATTCTGTATTAATGTATGTGAAGTAGTAATTTAAAATGAATGTGTTTAAAATATTTGGGATGTGAACATTCAGAGTTTTGACAAACTGTATTGGGTAGCGAGGGGGGAGTTTTCAATCTACCAAATGGGATTTTCAGCTAGTTTTATTTCTTGCTTTCTGATCTGTTATTTTCCTGAACAGTTTTCCCCTGGGTTTATGTTGTCATATAACAGTGTCATACGGGGTTTCTGTTTTGATAACTTTGTGCTAAATGAGATATGGGTAAATTATAATTCAATATATTCCTTCAGATCCTGTTGCGTGTAGTTATATTGTAATGTGAATCCTGTTATTTCCCAGTAATCATTTTGACTATCAGTCTCTGCATTCATAATGGTTATGCCACAATTGCCATTCCTTCAGTATGGATGTTCATCATGGATCAGAGGGCATGCTAACTGTTGTTAATTGGTACTAGGGCAGACACTGAGAAACTTGAACCGAGGGAGGGAAGGGACAAAACAGCTTCAATCTGTAAATTGCATAAAATAAAATCTAATGCTTTTAAAGCAGCGATACTACCTCAAAGTTCTGAGAAGTATTTGATTCCTGAAAATAATTAGGATGGGTTATTTCTGTTTTCATGTATAACACTAGCAATATGTATGTAATATAAATTCCTATCACAGCTGTTGTGGTTTCTGCAGTCATTGATGAGATTGCAGTCCTATAATCACTCCAAGGTATCTATTATTTCTGTTAAAGGATTTGGGAACATTCTGACTTATTCCAATAATCTTATATTCATTTTAATTCTGCACTTTATTTATGCAAATTGCCAGTTGAGGTTGATATGCGAAATACAATGTGCTATGTTTTTATTAATGCTGTGCTGTCTGAGATGACATGGTCTGTAAAACTCCTGTGTTTTGGGCTGTCAACTCAGAGACCTGGGGCCTAATTTTATCTCAGGGACTCAGTGGGGGAATTTTGCAGCTGCAACACCTGCAAGGATATACTGTCAGGAGCTAAGTACTATTTGTTTTGCCCTTTTTTCCTGGCATATGTGTTTTCTACATCAGACTGCAATCAAGAAGCAGGATGGAGGATGAGAGTCCAGCTGAGAGATTGAGTGTCAGGGTCAGGAGCAGTGCTTCATTTAAGCTGTGCAGGTTTGTAGCCGTGTAGTAACTGAGAATATGCCATACAGGGAACACAATTGTCACACACAAGCGATCATTCTTCATGGTGCACTCTTATCTATAATAGAAAGCATGCAGTGCAATAAACTGCAGCACGCACACCTCTGGCTATGTATTCAGTGAAGAGAAATTGGAGGGATCATTTGGGTTATGAGATGAATCTCTGGGGAAAGTTGGAATAGTTGAATTAGGGTGTTCAGTTACAAGCAGTGGGTGAAGCGGGTAAACTGGTTGCAGCAGGTGAGTGCCTTTACCTGCCTGATTTCCTAAGACAGGCTGGGGTTAACTTGAAAAAACTGGTCAGCTCTGAGGCATGCAGTCTCATATGACCAAACCACAAATGGCAAGCAGTTTGTTCCTCCAGCTCTTTCAAAATTGGAAAGGAACAGGTTGAATTTTAGATATTTAGCATTTTTTACATCCCCTTTTGATGTCATCCCTCATGTTGAATCTGTGAGGCGTAGCTCTGTTATTTTGGGTGAGATTGAAAATAGGTTGGGGAGGGATGCATGCTTTCAGCAATTTAATTTCCTACTGCTTGCCTGTATTCATCTCAAAGAATGAAATAATACAAATAATTTGAATTGATTGGAACAAATTAACTGGAATATCAAAATGAATATTTAATGGTTAAAATGTTTTGGTACTTGAGTACTCCAAAGAGGTTGAATTTTCAAACCATTGAAAACTTTTCAAGCTTCTCACTATTATTCTAATAGTTTGGTGAAGAACATAATGATGTCCAGATAGATGTCATTTAAACCAAAGAATACAGTATGACTTTTTTGTGAGAATCCTGCATCTCTCAATAATTCATTGCGCTGGCATTCAAATGGAATATCTTGCAATGAGCAATATTTGATTTCCAAAAAAACGTTTGGGCAATCTTTTTGTTTCCGTTCCTTTTGTGTGCACTATCAGTTTTAACCTTAACCTTACATAGGCTCATTGTTATTTTAAGACTCTTACATTTTTCTCAACCTAGGTCTAACAGATGAAGAAGTTGAAATAGCTTTACAGCAGTCGAACACTGCTACCGATGAAGTATTTGGGCCTGCCTCCCAACAGCACTTGGTGCAACCTTCACAACTTGCTGTGTCAAACGGTATGTATTCTCAGGTATATTAACAGTCAACTGGCCCACCATGGGAGTTAATGGAGCATACATTTGTCCAGTCTGAATATATGATCAGATGTGATTTTTGTTATGCTTTACACATTAGAATCCAGGCTGTGTTTTCACGTATGATACCTAACAAACAAATTTATTTTAACAGCTTATATTTACATAACGATGGGTGACTGTGATATAGACAAAAATATAACAAATTGAGGAAATTACCAGGTAATTTGAAGAGAATAAGTCATACAGGAAGACTTCAATCAGCACTCACCATGAGCATCCCTACTGATATTGCATAATCTGACTATTTAAATTAGAAATTCAAGAATTGTTTCAGCACTATGTTAAACCTGAAATTTTTGATGTGCAGGTAGGCTGAAATTTTCTCAACCTGCCGGCAAGCCTTAGTTTGCAGCTAAGCGATGAGTTTAAAATTATCATCCTTGTTTTTAGATCCTTTCCCAGTTTGCCGCCTCCTAGTACTGCTAGGAGTTTACAACCCGGAGAAAGTGAGGACTGCAGGGTTAGCTGAAAGGTGAGGCGCTGGAAAAGCACAAGCCCAAAACGTCCATTCAGCTGCTGCTCGGATGCTGCCTGACCTGCTGTGCTTTTCCAGCGCTACACTTTTGAACTCAGTTTTACAACCCACCAAGGTATTGACTCCTTTAATTCTGGGATGATCCTCCCCACCACCCCCGCCCCCCTCCTTCGATTTAATCATGCCACCATTCATAGCCATGCTTTCAGTGACCTCAGCCCTATGGCCGTGAATTTCCTTCCTATGTCTGCCTTCCTTCCTACTTCACTTTCTTCAAGATGCACTTTGACCAAGCTTTTGGTCATTTGCCTGAATGTGAAAATGTGTTCGGTAATATTCCTGTGAAGTGCTTAGGGATATTTTAATTATCTTAAAGACATTATGTAAATACAGGTTGTTACTTATGTATACCTAAGGTATAAAGTAAAAGGCATTCAGACTAGTGTGTTTTACAGTTTCATTGCAAAGGTTTCTCACATTGAGATGTGACAAGACTGCACTTGGCACAAAATCTTAACTGTAAGAAACTAAATTGAATACTTTAGCTTTTCTTATTCTGTTTGCTCTTTGCTCTTGATTCATACCCATTTCATCCTTACATTTATTAATTTTATTTCTGACTAAGGACAGCGTGATGGCTAAGTGTTTAGTGATGCTGCCTCACAACGTCAGGGACCTGGGTTCGATTCCAGCTTTAGGCAATTGTCTGTGTGGAATTTGCACATTCTCCCTGTGTCTGCATGGGTTTCCTCCTGTTGCTCTGGTTTCTTCCCACAGTCCTAAGATGTGCAGACTAGATGCTAAACTTTGCTCTGTAGTGTGCAGGACGTGCAAGCTGGGTGAAGTAGCCATGGATAAACCCCCATACATGGTTACAGGGGTGGGTCTGGGTGAGATTGTCTTCATAGGGTGAGTGCAGACTCAATGGACCGAATGCACTGTAGGAATTCTATGATTCTAACCATTTCTGTTGTGTCGGTTTTTATTAAACTTTCAAACTTCCCTGCTTTGCTCTTCATCCTGGATCACACTGCCTGCTTTAGTAGGTGCGCCACACAAAATAAAGGTGGGACATGGATTAGCTGAAATGTCTGCGTTTCTATCCAACCTATCCCAATTTGTAATGGCATTGTCACACTTGGATTATGTTAGATTCAGATTTTTTTTATACTTTCGATGCAACAAGGCAGAAAGCATTTCCCAGTGAAAGAATTTATCTTGTTGGCAGACTGAGTTCAAACTCTCCACTCAAACTCCTTCATCATTCTGAAGTAAGCTCAATTAACATCACCCTCTGTTCACGTCTCTTTTACCAGTTTCCTCTGCAATGCTTTTGAACTACTGGCTGAACAACTCCCTTTGTATTATTTTAATTTCATCATTATTTGTGTAACAGAATATTTATCAAAAATGTCTTGCTAATCCTTTTACTCTCCACAATATTCTGTTTTCAACAAGTAAAAGTACCTAGGCTGCTAAATATTAGCTGCGTAGAACCACTGCAACAGTTAAGATTTTTTTTGTGCCTGATAAGGCTTTTGTGGATCTGAGGCATTCTTTTGGCAACCTACAAAAAGTTATTTAACAGATGTTCCACTGCAATGGAACAACAAGTGTTATTCAGAGGTTTGTATTACTGCACCTGCTCAAGAACCTCATATTTGGATTGAGTGCTGTAACAGACCAAATAGGACTGAAAACTAAAACGGTTTTCAGTTGCTCTCATTTAATCCAAACTGTCAAATGGTTTGGTCCACCTCTTTCTATTAAAGCTAAAGTGCTCTACAGTTGTCTTATAATTTAATTCTTTAGATGTACAGTTACAAACTGCCAGTACCCTCATAATAAAACTACTAAAACCTTATACAGCTGCAATCAGTTTTAACAATGTTAAATGTGTGTCCATTGCTGTCAGAAGCATTTCTTATTGGATAAACTGCCCAGGACTCCACTTCTTTACCAATAAAGTATAGAATAACATATAGCATCCCCTTCTGACTACTTGCACAAACAAGTCATCCCAAGGTCCAACTGTTTCAAATTGATTTATCATCTACTCCTCAATTGTCCATTTAGTAATTTCGGTGAGTAGGAAAAATGGTTGTTAACAAAATTCTAATTATTGTAACCATCATATTTGTGTCATTGTCATTGCAATTATTTGTATACTCAATCAAAATGTGATAGAAATCCATTTTACTTATGCATCTACATCCAAGGTTTTGTTTACCCTGTCTAATCTACCAATCTTCACTAACACTTTATTTAGAAATACCCAGATGTGTGTATACCTACACCTGATGTTTACAGAAATCTCCAGTCATCCTTTTCATGTGTTATATTAACGCTTTAAAAGTCAAAAAGCAGGATAGTCTTTTTCATCATAACCGTCTCCAACTGGATCTCATTGGCCAAATCCGATGAGATCATATGACACATTCCTGACTTTATGCTCCACCATCATCTCAATGTATTTTATTTTCTAGTGCTTTATGAATTCTCGCTCTTTTCATTGTTTAAGCTGTGCATACAACTAGAAATTTTCTTTATCCCATGAGGGAAGGCAAAACATCTCTGAGGGCATGTGTTTTGATTTTCACAATAGCTGAGTTTCCCACAGTTCAGCTGACTTTCAGCATCATTTGAAGAGAATTACATTGAACATGCAACACACCAGCAGGCGATTTTGCCCATCCTGTCCATGCTGGTATTTATTTTCTGTTCTGACTTCTCCCATTGCTTCTCCTCTAAATACGCAATCATTATCAGCTATTCCCTTCTCCCTCATAAGTTTGTCTAATTTTCCTTCAATTGCATATGGTAGTGGGTTCCACATTCTGACCATTCTTTTGGTGAAAACGTTTCTTCTGAATTCCCCGTTGGACATCTTACTGACCATCTCAAACTGATGGCCTTTAGTCATGCTCTTCCCACAAGAGAAAACATTCTGCGAAAATCTTTTCGTATTTTAAAAACATCTATTAGAGTGCTTCTCAACCTTCTTTCTTCAAATTAAAAGAGATTCAACTGCTCTCGCTGCTATAGGAAGGATTTTGTGAAACTTGACAGGGTTCAGAAACGATTTAAAAGGATGTTGCCAGCATTGGAGGGTTTGTGCTGTGGGGAAAGGCTGAATAGCCTGGGGTTATTTTCCCTGGAGCATCAGAGGCTGAGGGGTGAACTTTTTAGAGCTTTATAAAATCATGATGTGCATGGATAGGGTAAATAGAAAAATCTTTTCCCTGGGGTAGGGGAGCCCAAAACCAGAGGACATAGATTTAAAGTGAGAGGGGAAATATTTAAAAGGGACCTGAGGGGCAACTTTTTCACGCAAAAGGTGGTGAGTGTATGGAATGAGTTGTCAGAGGAAGTGGTGGGGGCTGGGACAGTTACAACATTGAAGAGGTATCTGGATAGGCATATGAATAGAAAGAGTGTGGAGGGATATGGGCCAAGTGGTGGTAAATGGGACTACATTAATTTAGGATATCTGCTTGGCATGGACGAGTTGGACCGAAGGGTCTGTTTCCATGCTGTATATCTCTATGACTGTATACTTGTTTGTTACAGCTGCTGCTTCAGAGGGTGTCAGATATGCCTTTCTTGTATTGGTGATTAGTAGTTCATTAATCTAGTGTCTTCGATTTCAGCAAATCAAGCCTGATGAAGTCTGATTCAAGGCTCATAGAGATTAAAGCACTCTAGGTGCATGGATTGCAGTGGTTCAAGAAAGTAGCTCACATTATCATCTGAGGGGCAGTTAAGGATGAGTCGTAAATGGTGGCCTTTCCAGCAAAGCTCGCATCCTAAGAATAAACATGTATATGGGAATTAATCTTAACCCTCTGTTCAGAACAGGTTCAGAACTCCCCAGCTCTGAGAAACTCTACAAGAATTTTTGAGCTGTCTCATTTTGTCTACCTTGTTTCATAGAAGGTATAGGAGCCCCAGTGGAAGTGTTGCCAAAATCATTGGGAAAGATGTAGTGCAGATATGGGTGGCCTTCCATCTGGTATTCATCGATTATGTGCAGAGCAGATTATCGAAATACTGTCTAAATGAATAACAGGTCAGAAACTGGGAATGAGATACTTTGCCTCTACTGTGTAACTCTCAATTTTGGTAAAGGCCGAGTATCCAATCTTTAGAACATATGTAGTACTCTTGGACAAGGAATGCAACATGGTATCAGCACTGAACATTGATTCTGGCAATATACTGAAGATTCACACATGGGCAAGAGTCATCAGTAAGGAACCTTATTAAAGACGCCTTCATTTCTGTATCATAAAAATGTCATTTGTGTAGCAAATTTCTTTCCTAACCCATGAGAGACTTCCAGGCAGACATCAACCCAATTTCAACATCAATCCTCAATGTTAGAAAGATCTCATTAATGCATCAGAAGCTAGTGTACGAGCTGAAGATGGTCAATCAATTGCAGAAGGTCAATAAGTGCAAAGTTTCTATATCTTGGCATTGGAAAACGGCATGACCAAAGTCATCAGTCCTCCTTCAGAAACATGAACCACTGCTGCAGATGTTTAAAAGGGGTGTGAGGCAAATGGTTATACTCTAGTCTGTCTGATGTCAGTAGTGGGCAATTTATTGGAATGAACTGCAAGAGAAAAAATAAATTGACACTTAGAAAGGCATGAATTAGTCAGGATTGTCAGTTTTATTAAGAAAATATTGTTTCTTACCTTAATGTACTACTGGAGCTGTATAAAGCGTCATTTAGACCACAGGTGAAAATTTGTGTACGGTTTTAGTCACTACATTAGAGGAAGGATGTAATTGATACAGTTACAATTAAAGTTAGAATGAATTTCAAAATCTTACACTAGAGACAGTTCAGCGGAGATTTACAAGAATGTTGCCAGGACTTGAAATTGCAGCTATGAGGAAAGATTGGATAGTTAGGGTGGTTTTTGTTGTGAAAGAGGAAGTTAAGAGAACTTCATTGTGGTGTAAAAAATAATGAGAGGCTCAGATGAAGTGGACAGCAAAGACCTGCTTTTCCTAGTGGAGAGGTCATCAATTTAACATGGTTGGTAGAAGAATTAGAGGGGACATAAGGAAAGACATTTTCACCCAGAGGTTAGTGCATGTCTGCAGTCCACTGTATGCTGGAGGAAGAAACCTTCAACTAACACTCATCTAAAAGGAGCTTGGATCTGCACCTGGTGTGCTGCAAGTTATAAGGCTTACAGACCAGGGACTGGAATGTGGTATCAGAATGGGTGACTAGTTTTGTTTTTGACCGGTATAGACTGGATTGGCTGTGCCATAACTTTTATAAAGTTCTGTAACACATCTTACTTTTACGTACACAGCTCAAATTTGAAAATGGTAGACCTATATTTTGGGAATTTGTTTTTTGACAACACATGGATATGTAAAGTTCAGAAACTTCACCAGACATTGTTTTGCTTTCATGATGTAGTTAGCAGTGACTATACTGATTCCTTGGGTGTCTAATTCATCTGCTTGGAATACCATGATTTATGTTTTAAAGCATTACTCTCCTGAGCTTCTCGGTGGATATGTGTTTCAATGTTGTAGAACTCCAGGTTGTTAAAATACATAATCGCAAAGATCTGTCTCCAGCGTTTAGTCCTAATAACATATTTCCTTACTTGTGTGTGAATGCTGGATGTTTACTCTGCATAGGTTTTAATTCTTGGAATAAAGTTCAACTGTACTGAAGTTCTTCCTAGGTAACTCCCACTATGTCTCACTGGTGTGGTTGGAAGGATTTTAATGCCAATGCTTTTAAAGTTTACAAACATGTTTAACTGTACACTACGGTTTAATCACTGTTCAACAATATTTACACTAAAATTGGACTGGAATACTTTGATCTCAATTATCCCATTTTATTGCATTGCATGTAAAGACAAAGAACTGGAGACCTGGTCAATGATGCTGAGTGTTAAAATGACTGTGGGGAAAATAACCTAAAGTGCATTGTAAAAATTTAAACAACAGTACACTCTGGGGATTCTGCCCCTAATGGCATTCTTGTTTGTATGTAGATTTGTATTAAAAGAGTGAACAAGGCTCCAGTTAAGTAATCAACCTTTATATAATTCATTTTTAGGATTAATTCATTTTGGGGTAAAGCCAAAGATTATTTGGTTTATCTGTTGAAATACAGAAATCAGTGTATAGATTGCCAATCACTGATGATCATATGAGATGTTTCTCTTAACTATCTTTTCTTTTGGCACACATTCCTAATTTAAAGTGGGTTTACGTGACCTTGTATGCAAACAATGTATGGACACTGGAGAGCTATCACAGTGCAGTTCTTAAATGAGACCTCAGATAGTTTTTAAAGACAAAATTGCTGTCAGAATGCTGCTTTGTGTTTTGAACATCTAGGTTCGGTGTCTCAAACAGGCAGCCTCAGGACTGAGTCCTTGCTACATTTCAGATCTTGCTGGTTTTCAGAGAAAAACATTGGAACTTCAGTTCAATTAACAGGAGATCATGAAATCAAGGGAATAAGTTTAGACTTTATTAAAATGTAAGAAAATGAATACATGATAGTAAAACAAAATTTGAAAAAAGAATTATGTAAAAAAGGGTAAGTAAGGCTTAGTCATGTGCTATGCTGCATTCAAGCTGCAGCTTCCCGGATATGTAGAAGCACTACTGGATCAGCTGTTTCAAAGAATTTCAAGCACAATGCAGGGATTAGGTCTCATCAGTTCATCAGGGCCAATTGGGCCAAGCCAAGTCAATTGGGATCAAGGGTCACTGGGAGTGAGGGGAAGGATCAGAGTGCACTTCTGCTAACTAGTCTGGTGCCAATGCTCCACCTAACTGAAATATTCTGGTAAGTTATTTAACTCATTTAACAATGATTACATTGATATTCAGCAGCTTATAAAAATGTTCAGGTTTTCAGCAGCCAGATTTGAGACTCTTTCTGTATCATGCGTTTTGAATACAAGATGACCAAAATGCTCAAGCCATTTGTAGCATTTTTTTTTAGCTTAAAGAAACTCTTACTCTTAAGTAAATGAAATTAAAGAAATTTAGTTTTCATTGATTTGAATGGCATCTCATTCTGTCTTGAAGTGATACTCCAGCCCTACCTTATCTATGTATTTTTAAACTTTATATCTTTCTAAAACATCCTCCTAGCCTTCTGCTGAGGCTGTATTCCTTGAGATTTTATAAGTTTTGTTCATACCTTATTGCTTGGATTATTTTTTGTTCATTTCTATGCCTTTCTCAATGTATGTAACATGTTGACCATAGTGAAAACTGCATACTGGATGGGCACTAACTCATGGATTACAAAGCATTACTCCAGATCTCTGTTCAACTTACACTCTTTGATTCTAACCTTGCACATGAACAATCTGTTGACTTATTTAACTGCCTTGCCAGATTGTTTAGATATTGGCAGTAATACATTTACTTCCATTCCCAGGTTTCTTTCTGAATCTCACTGTGCTAATTCCATTCATTGCTTACTTCTGCCACACGCTTTTCCTCTCAATGTGTAATACTTCACATTCATTATTGAGTCTCATTAGCTATTTGTCTGACCATTTGCATAACCTAAAAGCTTCTACAAATGATTAACTGTATTCTCCGCTCTACTGCTCTTTCTATTTTAGTGTCTTCTAAAAATTTGACAAGCTTAAAATTGATTTGGCATCATTTGTTTATGTAGATGAGAAGCAATGGGGCTTCAGGCACCTCTGATAGTCTACTGCCCCCTTCTCTCCCCAGCCCTCACCTCGTAACTGATATTTAAACACTCACTGGAATCCTGTACTAGACCTATTCTGTTTACCTAATTTTACTGACAAGAGCATAGCCTAGGAGTGTAGTATTTTGCTGTTACCTGAATGATTTTCCAATTAGTAAGGGCACTCACTTTTTAATTTTCTCAGACTAGGATCTTCAGAAGTTCTGAAGAAGGATCACTGAACTCTACTTTCTCTCCACAGGTGCTGCCAGACCTGCTGAGTTTCTTCAGCCATTTCTGATTTTGTTGCAGGTTTCCAGCATCTGCAGTCCTTTTATTTTATTTTAGTTTGATTTGATTAGATTAGATTTGATTCCCTACAGTTTGGAAACAAGCCCTTTGGCCCAACAAGCCCACACTGACCCTCCAAAGAACAACCCACCCAAACCCATTTTCCCATCCTATAATTACCCCTGACTAACACTATGGGCAATTTAGCATGACCAATTCATCTGACTTGCACGTCTTTGAATTGTGGGAGGAAACCGGAGCCCCTGGAGGAAACCCATGGAGAATGTACAAACTCCACACAGACAGTCTCCCGAGGGAATCAAACCCAGATCCCTGGCGCTGTAACTGGGTCGCCCCGTTATTTTATGAAATGCTCTCCCTTTGTTTTGTGATAAATGTGGTGGCCAGTTTTGTGTTCAGTGGGGTCAATGAAATTAATGAGACTAAGTTAATCTTTTTATGTAGCAATCTGATCAAGCTGAGGCGGCCAATTACTGAAAATATTCAAGAAAGGGATAATTATTTAGGTTTAAAGGCATATGGGGTTATGGAGAGAAAGCAGCAAATATGGTACTGAGTTAGAGGATCAGCCAGGATCTGATTTGAATGGCAGAGTATATTCAGAGGACACGGCCTTCTCTTACTCTAGTTCTTATGTGATGGTGAGAATTGAGGGAATAATGTTAGCTAACCATCCCTGTATAGCTTCAGAAAGAACCATGGAATTTTTCAATGAACTTGAACATGGTTTAATGTTTCCTCTAATGATTATATTCTTAACTCAGGGATTTGAACCCACAAGCTTCTGGCTCTAAGGCAAGAGTGCTACAGATTGAACAAAACTGCATCAGAATTGAATATTAGTTTGCACATTTGTAGAAATGAACGTATCTAACCCAGACAGATTTTGCTATTCCAGTTGGAACATGTTTGAGATTACAATATCTGGACATTTTTTAAATAGGAGTTTCCCCATCCATTTCAAATAGTTAAAATTACTTGGTTAAAAACACATGAATTATTTCCAAATCAATTTACTAAATGACTCAGTTCAGCAAAAATCTATTATTTTGGCTTATTATCTACAGCTATTAATTGTCATTCTTCCAATTACACCTCCTGTCTGACAGCAAATAACATGTTTTACTCTGTCGACAACTATGTTTATTTATGTTCCGCATTTTTAATGCTGAATGTCTCTTACAGCTGTGTAAAAGTGACTGTTCTACAAGTTTTCCAGGGACTAACTCTTTCAACTCTGAAATAATTGAATCCAGCCCTTACTGATGGGCTCAGGATGGCCTACTTCCTACAGGTTAGCCCATCTTAATAATTTAATTCAGCAAATCCATGAGCTGGTATGGTAAATGTGGAATTTTGTGTGAGGATGGTCATCTTATGCCCAATTACATTGCAGATCAATTTCTGCTACTGCTGCTGTATTTCTGCCACTTATTCTATGCGCAGGTGTGTACTAAACATCGACACATCTCCAGATTAACTTGATTTGTCTGAAGCTGGGGTCATGTGTTTCAGTTTGCTGCTACCAATGCACAGTGCTTGAAGGCAGAAGCCTCCAGTGTTGGTATATCTCCTTAACACCATTGTTGTTGGAGTTAACCCTCTAAAGTAATTGGGCTCTGACTTTAACATTTGGATATGCTAATCAGGCAATAATTGATAGATCATTAGATTTAAGGATGAAGGAACAAAAGAAACAGGAGCAGAGTAGACTATACAACCCTTTTGGCCTGTTGTCCACTCAATCATTAGTATTCTGCTTTGACCGCTTTCCCACCTGTTCCCTCTAACTAAACTCAATGGAATATCCATAAGCCCCTGAGATAGGCAGTTCCAAACGTTCACATCTCGTGTTAAGAAATTTCTCCTCAGCTCAATATTAAATGATTAACTGCTTAATTCTGAGACTGTGCCTCTGAGTTCTGGATTCCTCAGGCGGGAAACAACCTCTCAAGTGCCTGTCCTGTTGTACAACATCCCCTTCTGAATGTTGTACATTTCAATGAGAACACCTTATTTTAGTTCTGAATTGTGATTGTTATCTGCAAATCCACAACAAGCAGTTAGGCAAATGTTTCAGTTCACCATATTTGGTAGCTTGTGTTTAGTAGGATTAGGCACGTATGCAGTTTATTTGTTTAACATACAAATTTGTAGAATTGGTTTATTTGAGAAGCCTTTCAAATCCACTTTACATTTATGCTTTAAGAGTTTGTGTGCAGAGTAGCATGAATTATGTCAAGCAGTTTGTGTGTGAGATAACACTGTGATTATATCCATGATTCATAAGATTGTAGCTGCAGTATGTTGTATAGATTTTTGAGGGTTATCTTCAGATTTTTTCCTTTATTTTTAGTTAACCTCATGCTTTGCATCAGTCAGTAACTAAGAAAGCAAGGAGCCTACTCCAGTGTTTACTGATGCAACTCTGTAACTGGCAACTAGGAGGTGTACAAGAGCAATTTAGAGTGAAACAAGCAGGTGAAGATTGATGCTTTATTGTGTTGGAAACGAGCCTGATGCAAATACACATCCTGTTTCATTGGGTTGCTTTAATCAGGGGTTGTACATGACTGATACTGGAAAGTGTAAATGCCAATGTGGTGCTGCAGATGTTTATAACTCTACTGCCTAGTCAACAAAGAAATGCTTGAGACAAGAGGTGAATCAAGTCCTTACTTTTTATCACCCATTTTAGGGAAACCAGCTTTGCTTCTGGAGTTACATTGTTCGAAAGATGCGGTAAAGGATATTTCCTTGTGATTAATCCAGAAAAGAAAGACTTTGCACGAATTGAAAATAAAATTGATGAATGGCTCCTGGATTATTTGTGGCTGTAATTTATTACACAGCATATTATTTTCTGGCATGTGATTATTTACTAGCTGTTATGCACAGCTTGTCGATACAAGATTATTTAACCTCAAGCATAAGATGAATTCTGAATTGAATTTCAGAAGAAAATTCTATTTCCAAGATTTTTGTCTTTTTAAATTCAGTTCAGTGACATTTTAAAGCTAGTATAAATTAAGGATGTTTGTAAACAGACTAATTATTGCAATTTCCCCAGTTTTTCTCATCATGCCAATCCATTTGATTAAACAAATAAAAATGACCAATTATTTCTGAGCAAATTTGTTTTTAGTTTTCTGACCTATTTTATTACAGATTTTCTTGCCTCCTCCATACCATTGAAAGTGGTTACTGCTGTCAAGCCCCAGGATCATTGAGATTTCATGTTATGAACCTTTTCAGTATTGGATCTAACGTTATAGAGACCCATCAACTGGTGAGTCTCGAGTCAGGACATTTGGACATGGCTACAGCTTCTCTGGTCAGAATCCTGTTGATGGAAGGAAGTAGCCAGAAAGTTCCCGTGCTCTTGAATATCTGGGTTATTGGCGATATTTTCCTCCATTAATTTTTTTCATGAGATGCTGACATTGCTGAAAGGTCCAGCACTTATTGCCCAACCCTAAAAACTCTTGATCTGAGTGGTTTGTTAGGCCATTGAAGGGGTGAGGTATGAGTCAGCCACTATTGGAGAATGCCTGTGGTACTATGAGTGTGGAGTCACATAGAAGTCAGACTGGGTAAGGATGACAGATCTTCTTCCCTAAAGGACATTAGTTTGTATTTACAACAATTGATTGTAGTTTTATATCACCAGTACTAAGACTAGCTTTCAGTTCCAGATTTGTTAATTGAATGTGAATTCCACTAGCTGCTGTGTTGGGAATTGTACCCATGTCCCCTGAGCATTAACCATGGCTTCTAGGTGACTGATCCACATTCCTGTTACAACACTGTCTCCTTCCCAACTTTTCTCCAAAAGCTTCACTTGTCTGATATCACAGCTGGGCTGTTATTCAGAGAAAGGTTTCATATAGATAAGATAGTTGGATGGGACGGTAGTGCCAACTTTCTTTTCTGCTCCCATCATTCACTTGAGAAATAAATGCTGAGAGGGTTTGAAGTAAGTGTGGTGCCAACCCAGTCAATTAGAACATAGTGGCTCCAAAAGGAGCTAACAAAGGGGAGTAAATTAACTTTATAGGATAGGCAGAGGAAGAAATGAACTGATTCTCAAGTAGGTGCACAGATATTTTATGGAAGAGATTTTAATTTTTATCCTTTTGTTATTAACATAAAAAGAAAAGTTGTACAAAAGCATTTATCCTGATGATTGTGTTACTTGTTTTCTACGAGAATTGTAGAAGAACTTTTCATTTGGAGTGAGGCAAATGCATTGGATTGGCTCATACATGAAAGCTCAGCACACTGGAGAGTTTTCTGTTTCGTCATTTGGATTAGATTTTAACGTCTTCTGTAATAAGTGTTTATCAGTTGATCGTTTACTAATCAATGAATTAACTGATGTAACGAGCAGGACTGCAGCCTGGTAGCAAAAGTGGTCAGAGCGTTGGAATCCTATTTAGAATGCCTTTCAAAAAATACTTCCATTTGCATTCAAACTTATACCTAGCAAGATGGATCAATAGTGACAGAAGATCTCATGTTAAAGAAATCGACCAAGTGATCCATCTCACTTTATAAATCATGCCTCCTGACAACTGTACTGTTAAAATTGTGAAGAATCCAGACTATCCCAAAATCTAAACATCGGGTGAAAGGAGCAGACCAGGCTTAAGAGGCAGAAAGTAGATAAAAATTGATAACATTTCAACAGAGACTTAATTCTGTTGATCGGTGTAGTAGCCCAGCTAGTTCACAAAGGATACAGAGTACAGTTTGTACATTTGATTTGATTGTTTCAGTTATGAACAACAAAAGATTAATATCAAGCAGGCATTTCACTCGCAGTTCTATTTAATTTTAGTAACTGAACAATTGATATGGGATAAAACCAACCTCAAGGAGCAGTGTTCTGTTTAGTGTGCAACACACTGAATGCATACTAAATTAGGAATTGGTATGAATTTTTGATTTAATATACCTTAAAA
This sequence comes from Chiloscyllium punctatum, assembly GCF_047496795.1. NCBI lineage: Eukaryota > Metazoa > Chordata > Chondrichthyes > Orectolobiformes > Hemiscylliidae > Chiloscyllium > Chiloscyllium punctatum. Next base: position 5,127,670 of record NC_092754.1, on the reverse strand, counting down.
TCTGATTAATCATTTGTGATGTGTAGAGTATTCAATTTAAAATTAGTCAATTTGAGTAGCCATACAGATTAAAAAATCTGAATTTAAGATATTAAAGTTTGATATCAAAATGACCATAAAGTAGGGTTTTGTAACTACTTTGAAACCTGCTTTTGTGTGAATATGACTTTATAACTTGGAGTTTTCAGTCTCAATGCATGATCTTTATGATTATGAATATTTATGATTTTTTCCTGTAAGCTGCAGGTTCTAATCAAGAAAGTAGTTATATTATGATAATCATAAAACATAATTAACGTAATAGCCCACTGTTGGAGGATGCTTGTGGTGCTATGTTAACCCCTAGAGAACTTTCTACTAGAATAAAACACATACAGTGGGGTTAAAATACTCCAGTTGATCATAGAATGCTGCAAATAAAGAAATAGCCTGTTCTTCCGCCCTTTTCTCTAATTTGCTTTGTGATACTAATTAGAAACCTACAGAAAATAATTTTGGCAGTTATAGAGTAGAAGCCTCTTAACAGAACACCTCCCACGGTGAGCAAAACACTCTATCCAGTTATTCTTATTAAAGAAGGCCTATTAAAAAGTATATGGGCTGGTTCTGATTGGCAGTAATGGATCCAGAAGCTGTCCAAGATCTGAATTTATTATTCTATCAGTAACAGTGGGTTTACAGTAAATAATAAATGGAGTAAACCTAAACCGTTGACTCAATTGATATCCTACCAGAAGGTTATACAAAATCTTTTGTTATCAATCATACTTGTCCTTCATCTGTTCATGAAAACCAATCAGTTTCAAAAGGTTTGAAAGGGCTGAGCTACTTGGTTAACTGCATGCAGATTAACCTGAAGCTTTGAAAAAAAATCTGAATGTCTTTGAAAGCAGTACCAAATCACTAGCTGATCCTTTCAAGCAACAGTCCTATTCTACAATGTTTCTGTGAAGCAGGAATTTGTCAAACTGTATAGGATTTGCACATAATATTTTAAAATCTGGTCATGATCTGGCATAACCTCTTGTCAGACTTCAGTTTGAAACTAGTTAGGCTGTTGGGTTGTTTCTTTGTGTTATTGTAAATTAGGAATATTTCGTGGACAGTATATTTTACTAGACTCTGTAGAGTATTTGAATTAAATTGAAAAAATAAATTTCCCCAGTATTAGAGTACAGGTGATGAAGAGCATTGAGATCCTTCATATTGAACAGCTAGAGTAATTCTGTCCTGTATGTAATTCAGACACAGGTGATTCCTTCATGTTGGGTGGCCAAAGTATAGATACTGGCTTTCAAAAGTAATAGCAAAGCAGCATGCCTGAAGGACTTGATTCCTTTACAAGTCTCTTTATACTCTGACTGATTCGACAAGCAACTATTTTTCTTCCTACAAGGGAGTAAATTAGGTCAATAATGCCAGTGAGTCTCTAATGAACCACCCAAGATATCAAGCTGCAGGTAACTAAGGGTAGGGCTTCTACAGAGAGGGGAAGGTGCTACAAGGAGAGGATAATAATGATATTCTCTAAGCTGCTAAGCGAAAGTTCCACACTTATGGACTGTTTCATATGCAGATAGGTCAAGATAGGTTATGTTTACTATATAAGCATCAGATCTAGGGCTCCTGTTCCTTAGATCTTGAATAAACTGCAGCTAGTCAAATTAACTTTTAGTTTCTGCAGAAAATCAGCTTGAAACGTTAACGCTGATTTCTCTCCACAGATGCTGCCAGACCTGCTGATCTATTCCAGCAATTTCTGTTTTTGTTTCTGATTTACAGCATCTCGAGTGCTTTTGGTTTTTAACTTTTGTGCTTGTTTTCCTACAGGCTATAATCACAGAGGTGTGGGATGACTCTATTTATCAGCAGTAATTTTGAGGGTAGCCTGCATCCTATCTGTATGGGATCCATTACATGGACCCAGGTTAGGATCTTTGACAAAAGGCCTCCATCCATGGCTCTGGGGCAAAGTCTGTAATTTGTAAAAATACAAAACAATCTGAAATTGTTTTAGCATAACACAAAGTCTAATTAGGGCTGATGCTTTCAGATTTCTGTTTTGCAAAAATAATTTTTGATGCATTAAAATACAATATACTCACGCAAAGGGTGGTACGTGTATGGAATGAGCTGCCAGAGTAAGTGGTGGAGGCTGGTACAATTACAACATTTAAAAGGCATTTGGATGGGTATATGAATAGGAAGGGTTTGGAGGGTTATGAGCCAGGTGCTGGCAGGTGGGACTAGATTGGGTTGGGATATCTGGTCGGCATGGACGGGTTGGACCGAAGGGTCTGTTTTCATGTTGTACAACTCTATGACTCTATATTTATATTTGATTTGTAAAATGATTTCTGTACTTAAATAAGAAACTTCACACTGCTTTTACATTGTCAGAACACAACAATCTATTTTCATTAATCAGTCCAGTACTTCACCATTGAAAATTTCGCACTATTTTCATTCCAATATCAAGCACTAAATTCCAATAAAACTTTTTTGTCTTTTAGATCAATTCAGTAAAATTGACGGCAAAATCACAAATGCAAGCTAAATTGCTTTGAGTAGTGAAACATTTGAACTGTTTCTGAAACTGTGTCTGATTCCATACATCTTGGATTTTTTTTGCTGGTTGAGCCTCAAAATATAATCACAACTTGCCAGTGACAACATTCTCTGTTTCGATTGAGTTACTAAATTATTTAAAATGGTGTTAAATCATTTTTAATTTCTGCCTTATTGAATCATTAAACTATGTAATAAAAATCCCCCAAACTAGCAATATGTTTGTTCAGGAATTAACTATATTTAACAATGTAGTTTTGCATTCAGCCCTATCTTTGATGCTGCATGGGTTTGTTCTGTATTTTTCTCCTTTTATTGTTTAGGTGCTGGTTCTATCTAATTCAATGTGAGACTTGATATGAAAAAGCTCAAAATGAAATCTGATAGTTATATTATTCTGTGACTGAACATGAATGCTTCATAGATCAAATCGTAGAATCCTTACAGTGTGAAAGCAGGCTGTTTGGCCCATTGTGTCCATACTGATCCTCCGAAGAGCATCTCACCTATCCCATCCTTGTAACCCTGCATTTCCCATGGCTAATCCCTGGACACTGTGGGGAAATTTAGCCTAACCAATCCACTGAAGCTGCACATCTTTGGACTGTGGGAGGGAATCCACGCAGACACAGGGAGAATGTGCACACTCCACACAAACTGTCGCCTGAGGTTGGAACCGAACCCGGGTTGTTGATGCTGTGAGGCAACTGTGCTAACAACTGAGCCAATGCGCCGTCCATCAGATGACTTCTGATCCTGCTTGCTGGTTTAACCAAAAAGGTCATATTCGGAGCAGGAATCTTCCAGTTGCTGACCTGATTATCACCTTAACTCCCCCTTACCACCTGGCTCCATAAGTCTTGACTCTGTCGGTCAAATATCCATCTCGCTCAGTTCTGAAAACAGCAAACTTCGTTTTAACTGGCACCTTATCAAACAGCACTCTTGATAAACTGGCAAAAATGATGTACCTCAGATACTACCATTTACTGTGATGTCCGAGTATTTACACTGTAAATAAAGTAACAGTGATGTGTGTATATTACTGAATTACATTACTTCCCTGTTCCTTTACATTGATTTTAGGACTGGTGTTGATGTTTTTACGTAGATTTATTTGAGGGATGTTGATGTCTCAAAGCTTTGTGTGGCCAGGATTTACAGTGTTTATGTAAATCTCTCAGTTATTTGGAATATTTGATCAACCGGCACTCTCCTGATCTCATAAGTACGAGTTAATAAAAAGAATTGCTAAGTATCTAATGTCCAGCCTCACTGGGGAAGAGAATTGTAAAGACTGATGACCAAATGAGAGAAGAAATTCTTGCTGATCTGTCTTAATTGGGAAACCTATTAATTTGAAACTATGCCTCCAGATGTTGATTTACCCATGAGATGGATCATCTTCCAACATCTACTGTATGAAGCCCCCTCTGTATCTTCTATATTTCAAAAAAAAAATCACTGCTCAACTCAACTTCAATGAATGAAGGCCCAATCTGCTCAACCTTACCTCATATGACACCATATCAGAAACCAGTCTAATTAACCTTCTCTAACCAGCTTCCAATGTGAGTGTACTCTTCCTTAAGCAAGGACACCAGAGTCCACGTGTAGCCTCAGCAAGTTGCTGCACAGCTATAGTAAGAATTCCCTACTTTTATATTCCATCTCCTTAAAGAAAAGCCAGAATCCTGTGGCATTCCTAGTTTCTTGCCATACCTGCCAGGAGTTAAAATATATTTTAAGACCAAATGTTGATTTTTTTTTTCATTCTTACTAAGTCCATAATTAGATGATGACAACATTACTTTCTATATTTATGTAGGCATGGGGGTTATTTGAATTTATGCAGAATCACAGGAATTCCATCAATATCCTCAATAATCATCATTGCTTCATTAAATTTAAATTCACAACATACAAAGAAATCATTAATTTTCTGCACACCAAAGTATTTAAATTGACACAGGGAAACAGAAAAGTTAACAAAACCTTTTGAATGATTTCTGGTGGTGTAGAACTTAAACATTGCAAAGTGAAGACAGAGTTAAAGCTTTCATCTTGCACTCATCTGGACTATGACACAAGTGACAGACTTGGAAGAGAAGGGGAAGACCAATTTATAAAGCATGACGAGTGGTGCTGATGGCCCAACATAGTGGCTACCTCATAAATACCTCACAGTATACGAAAATGTGCAAGATTTTAAGATGTGTTGACACATAAAAGCAAATCTTTCTGAAATAAAACTGTTCAGTACTATATTCAATTGACAGTGCTAATTACAATAGCCTCCACAACATTCTACATTCATTCGTAAAGAATTCATTACCTCAGTGTTTTCCTGGTTCCCAGTTAGCTGAGTATTGCATTATTGAAAGGTGTAAGACTAAGCTCCCCTTTATGGCCCCTGTTTCCTCCTACACCCCGACCCCCCCCACCCCCCTCTCCCCCGCTCCATTTTAGAGTCCCTGTTCCACTTTACAGCCTCCTGCTGATCAGAACTTCTATTAAGTTGTTGCATAGGCCATACCTCTGGTTTGTTTCAGTGCCTCATGCTCCAATTACAGTGTGAAAATGATGCTGGACAAACTATAATTCAGTATAAATCAAGACTGTGTTTATTCATAGAAAGTATTTTTGCTCTGAAATGGCAAACAGTACTGTGCAAAGAAGTTGAGACTTTAAAAGGTGAATTAGACATTGCAGTGGTGTCAATAATCCTTTCATTCCTTTACTGTATCAATTGCTCATTGCGCTTTACGTTCATATATTATAGGTCCTCCTAGTTCCAGGTGGCGGGAATATGGCGCCTTGGCAATCATCATGGCTGGGATTGCATTTGGCTTTCACCAACTATACAAGGTACAGTTGTAGTTTTCCCCACACATTTGGCAGAAAGTCATTCAAATTCAAAATAAAATGCTCTTTCTTGTTCGTTCTCAAATTTCAGTTCAGTATAAAAGACGTTTTATATGATGTCCAGTTGAACTGTAAATAAACAGACTTTAGGATTGTAATTATATATTTCATCTTGCTAAATGGTGAGTTGTATCTACAGAACATTTTGAGCTGTATAGAATTGGGGCAGAGGTTGCAATTCTGTTGTGAATGATAGTCATGTTGGAGATGATTAATTCAGGCTGCACTTTCACGAGAGTGGTAGCATCAGTGTAAAATGGAGTCAGAGTTCAACTTAACTTGGAAATGGATAGGAGGTCCGTCCAAGAGAATGTCATTCTTTTTTGCTCTAGAGTGGAGTTAAATCCTGACTCTGGTATCATACTATGTTTGTAATGTAGGTTGTTGCTACAGTTGTAGTGTAAATGTAACTGATTGTAAAATACTAAAACCTTATTGTTAAAGAATGTTGGCTTAATTGAAGATTTTCTCTCCTTGAGTAACTTGGCTATGGGCACACTAAGTTAAATACATCTATGACAACAGTTGGTGACTGGTTTCTATGACTGTACTTCTTGCAGCTCCCTTGTGCAGTGATCAAGCTTTTTGTTCATTTATTCATGACAGTTGACACCCTGATTTCAGTATAAAGTGCATCAGCTATTGAGCTGTGTATTAAATGCCTGAGATTTAAGGAATGTGTATCATGTTGATTAATGCAGATGTGCAAGCCATCAATTTTTTAATGATCCATTTGTAATTTTTTTGAAAATTTTTACAGCATTTTGGAAAAGGCTTTCATTGAGAAGGATAAAAGATTGTTCCTTTTGACGAGATCAAACCACAGGTGCCTTTTTCCTCCTGAGGTTTAATTATTTTAGGATACTTACAGCTTGGCAAACCAATCAGGACATTATTTAATTGGGGTTCTGAAGACAGTTAATTTTGAATTCTAAATGTTAACACTTTCTTTCTTCCCAAAATGCTGATGGACCTGCTGAGTTTCTCCAGCACTTAATGTTTTTATTTCAGATCTCTAGCACCCGCAATATTTTTATTTTATTAAGACAGTATTTAAAGTATTTTACTAAATCATTGTGACAAGGAAAAGAGGAATCAATGCATTTTGGAACTCCATGTTCCTAAAACTAAAACAGCCAATCAAAAACAGCATTATACAAGAAGTGCTTCTGCTATTGGTTCCTATTAGACTTTTATTTATTTACATCTTTATACTGAATCTCACTTTGGTACAATGCTGGCACTAGGGTTGTCAAGTTTATTGTGTGGCTTTTTTTCAGCTTTGTCTCAAATTCCAACATGAAAATGCACTGGAATGTTCATTATTAAATCATTGTATTTGATTGTCAGTTATTTTAATTAGACGCTTCAGAAATCTGAAGCCTGGAATTTAATATTTTCAGCCTGGCCATCTCACTAACTAGGAACTTTGAAACAGTCAGAGGCAGGAATGAACATGTTGAGTGTCATTTTGTCCCATTACATCTGTGTCTGTGTTTTTCTGCCTTATTTTCTTTTGCTTATTCTTTCCTTTTCTTCTAAGTTGACCTTTTATTGTAATTTCATGGTTTATTTTTGCTTTCCATATTTCCTCTCCTTTGTTGCAACTCTTCTGGTCTTCTTTCCTGTTCTCTCAAGCTTCTCTCTTTTCTTTCTGATATTCTGTCTCATTTTTGCTCATTTTCCATTAATGTCTGAACAGACATTGTCCTTATTCCTTCAATTTTGTTCTAATTTTATCTTTTCTTTTCTCATTATGACTTCTCTCATATACCTTTTTCCTCATTTCATATCGCATTTGCACCACAGTTTTCACTTGTTTTCAAGTCTCGTGCCCTTTCCCTTTCCTTTCCTTTGGACTGTTCTGTATCGCTTTCACATCTAATTCCCTTATGGTAATAAATGGCATAGATATTCATCTTAGATAATTCAGATTAGCACTCGTGTTCTACAACTGAAAGCAGTATTCTATCCTGTTGCACAATCTAGCCTCCATGTTCATTGTTACATTTGAAAACTGTAGTGCTTATAGAGATTTTTTCTTTCAGTGAAAATATGATGGGTACTTGAGGCTGATAGACCCTTTTGAATGTCATCTACTTGGTATTGTTAGGCATCTGAGATAGCTGGAACAGTTTCATGAAAAGGCGAATACAGTGTCACAAAAAATGAAGTGCCAAATCAGACTAATCAGCCTGCCAGCATGATTAGCATCAATGTCATTGTTATACTGTTTCTGTGACAGTAGACTCTACGTGTTGTCTGTATGTCAGACAAATGACTTCTCATCGCCATTTTCTGCATTGAGCTCATAACTGCAAAAAACATGATCAGTGTTGAGAGGAAATCTTTCAGGGATAAACTGAAAATCATAAGGAATGTGACCTTCATCCAGAAACTTGGGAAGAATAGCAGAGGTTCAGAGGTAAAATTTCACAGATGACCTGAAATAAAGACTTCAGGAATATGACACTCATCCACAGAAACCTTGAAAGATTGAACCAGCAATCATAGTGTCTGGAAACCTCATATGATGTGCACCAGTACATGCTTCAAAGCCAAGTGTTAACACGGTAAAGTGTTGTGATAGAAAAGTCATCTAGAAACAGCTGGCAAGTAGGCAATAATAGACTTGCAATACTAGTGGTTATGAAATGTATACTCTATTGATCTTTGGAACCACTCCAGTAAACTCTGACTGTGACACCTGCTGGTGATTTTGTGTCACCTTCATTTCAAAGTGACACATTATTGCAGGTAATCCAGATATGAAGTAATATTCACTTGGAATTGGTTGAACCTTTTTCTATTTATTATATTGGCTTGTGCTCTTTGATAATATATTGGTTGGAGAGTAGTTTTGTTATCCATTTTGGGAGTCACTTCAATCTTTATTTTTGTTCTAGTCAAGCAGTGCAATTAACATCCTAGTCTTGTGACAGCATACCTTTCATAATTGTATTAGGTATAATTAGATACAATTATCCAGCAAAGCTTTTTTTTAAAAGCTGATTAAGCAAAAAAAAACAATTATTTTAAGATGTTCAACTACTGGCTGTACTGACCTGTTTTCCTCCCCACTGTATTCAGTGTCAAGAAGTTTGATGCTCATTTAAAGCCTCTTTGAGGCATTCAACTTTATGTTGTAGTGCAGGGCATCAGATACTTGAGTTCATAAGAAAACAATAGACCAATATTCTTCTTATCTCACTGGTATTACTTTCTGCTTTTCATTTTTAAAATATACAAATGTTCAGAACAATTGACTGTTACATTGGGCCATGCAAGATGTAATCCATGGAAAGACCGAATTGTATTATTCTGCATTGATTAAAGGAACCAAGAGACAGCTCCAAAAAGCTGACCACTGGAATCTTCAATTGTAATGTTTGGAGTGTGGGCCTGGAGTTCCTATCATAGAATTCTGTACCCCATGTTCCACAAATTCTCAGAATTAATGCTTACAAAATCATGAACAGAATTCCTGATAAGCTGTCCTAGCCTGCACCATAGGTATTAATGCAAAAACATTCCAACTGACATCATTTATGTTCTGTAATACACAGAGGTAAACCTTTTTTTTCTGTTTTGCTGAGCATTCATCTCTCAAAGTGCAGGGAGAATGTTTTCACATCCAAGTCAATGTTTACATGGAGCTTGCTTTTCTACAAGTAGAATTATGATGGTATTAGCTTTTGCACATGTTTGGAGTCACCATTAAATGGATCAAGTGCACACTTGATTAAGTTGCAGCTAATTGGATTTTGCTATTGGTTTTGAAGCTGTTTCTTTAGATGTCACTTTATTCATAAATTAGCACATGGAAACCACACATCCGCTTTCATTGTCACATTTTCCTCATTGTACTGGTTTGAGCTTGAACTGAATACTGTAATGCTTGTTTTGTGAATGCCAGGACAGAACAAGCCCAATTTCTGAGTTTATAAGAGTAGTCATTTCATATTTGCTGGTCCTTTTCACTAATGCGAGCTTAATATGTTTCACTTGAAGCGGAACAGTTGTAGAATTTTGTGAAATGACCAATGATCAAATCATCCCTACTTAAACAAAAAGTTCCATAATAACCATAACAGATTTTTAATCATTAAATGGATGATTATTACAAAGAAAGTGATCCTAAATTATTAGATTCTATGTTTCCATTACTGAAAATATTTGAATCCAATTAAAATATCTTTATGTCAAAGTGCAATAAACAGAGCAGTTAAACATTAAATTTTGATCACTCCCATTGTGGGTTATTTGAATTCTGGCTTTTCAATTGAAACCAACAAAGGTTATTTGTTGCTTACTGCATTTGGTGGGGAGTATTAGACGCTAAGACATAGGAACTGTTTGGCCCAGAGAGTCTGCTCTGGCATTCAGTGAGACCGTGGCTGATCTAATCATCCTCAACTCAACTTTCCTGCCTCTTCCCCTTAACCTTTGATTCCCTTACTGATTAAAAACCTGCCTACCTCAGGCTTGAATATATTAACCAACAATGTCTCTACAACCCTTTGTGGTAAAGAATAACACAGATTCACTATCCTATGAGATAGGATTTTCCTTCTCATCTCTGTCTGAAATAGGCAATCCCTTACTGTGAGATTATGCTGTCTTGTCCTACACTCACCTCTCAGCATCTATCCTGTCAAGTCCCTGAAGAATCTCGTATATATCAATAAGGTCACCTCTCATTCTTCTAATCTCCAACAAATGGAGGCCTAGCCTGCCCAAGCTCTCCTGATAAGGAAATCTCTCCTTACTTAGGTAAACCTGATGAACCTTTTCTGGACTGCCTCCATGCTAATATATCTTTCCTCGATAAAGGGAACAAAACTGTTCATATACTCTATGTGTGGTCTAATTAGTGCCTTGTATAATTTTAGAAAGACTTCTCTATTTTTAAACTCTATTCCCCTCAAATTAATGGCTGAACTTGAATTGGAGCATTTTGTATTTCGTGCACAAGGACCACAAATCAAATTCCACAGTGCTGCAACTTTCTACAGTCTTTCTCCATTCAAATAATATTCAGCTCTTCTATTCATCCTGCAAAGTGCATAACATCTTATTTTCTCACATTGTGTTCTATCTGCCAAGTTTTTTTATGGTCATTTAACCTCTCTCTATTTATCTCTAGGCACTTTGTCATTCTAACACTTCTGCAACCTATTTTTGTGTCATTCTTGAACCTGAGGTGATGCTACATTCACTTCCCTCATCCAAGTCATTCATATATGTCATTAACAATTGTGGCCCCTGCACTGATCCCTGTGGCACTCCACGAGTTACAGGTTACCATCTCTTATCTCAAATTCTGGCTTCTATTAGTTCACCAATCCTCTGTCCATGCTAATTATCTGCCCTAACACTGTTCTGTAGCTGCTGTGCAGTATCTTATCAAACACCTTTTGAAAATCCAAATAAGTTATTCCCCTTTACCTATTCTGCTTGCTACCTCCTCAAACAATTCAAATAAATTTGTCAGGCATGATTTCCCCTTCATGAGGCAATGATAACTCTGCTCGATTATAAATATATTTTTTTAATTCTCTGTTATTATATCCTTTAGAATAAATTCCTAACATTTTCCCAATGACAAAAGTTTAGTTAAATGGCTAATAGTTTCTTTTTTTTTGGTCTCCCTCCCTTTTTGTATAATTCTGTTACATCGGCATGGCAACTAAAGTTTACAGTAAAATTCTAAAGGTATTTGCATGTCTTTTGCTCGTAATCTCTTCTTCATTCTCTTTAGCTACCAGTTTAGTGTCCTTGCACTGCTGTGTGCTCTATCTTTTGCCAGCCTACATTTTTCTGTCACTCTAATTCTGCAAAATGAATACAGCTCCAAGGTGGGAATAGTCTCTGGTACAAGTTGTCGGATTGTTTGCCTATTTTATCAATGCCCCAGACACCAATTCCCATAACATTTTGTTTCCCTAAGATTGTAATCTTTTATGTTTTGTTCACCTGTTGTGTGACAATGTTGCTTTGTCATTTCTGTTTGCACCACATGTTCCTTTCACTCCAAAGCAGTGCTATGCCAGTTTATTTTTAACCAGTTAAATATGAAACGAAAATAAACTACAAAGCAGCAAGAGACATCACTTATCAATAAACACGTGGGCTCAGAAGGTGTTGAATAACTACTTAATAATGCTGCTGTTCTTATTGACTAAATATAAAGTGGAAAACTAAAGAATTATCTACCAACATTCACTATATTCCTGTTACCAGAATCAAGTGATTTTTACGCTGTTCAATATTATCCACAATATATACAGTTTAAATGATACACTGAACTAGAATTTATCAGTTCTCTGCTGGGGACTCACTGTGGGAAAAGGAAACCGTGAAATGACAAGGGAATTATCCATTGTAGATTACCCATGGTGTTCTTGCTGCCATAATGTTTTACCAACAGCAGGAGCGGCAGAAGATAGGCCCTCCCTCCCAGACCACCAGTTGAACTACTTTTTTGTTGACAGGATGGCGCATCTTCTGAGTGCATTTCTGAAAAATATTGAATAATGAAAAAATGACTTGTTTTGGTTAACAGGTATATGGCGGATAATAGTGGAAAGTTTTAACTCTGTAGTTCATTTTCCGCCATTAAGAGCATCAACTTTAATAGATTGGGGGCCTCTTCCTGCTATTGCTATCATTTCAGCAGTGATTAGTAAGCATTCTGCAGCACAGGAAACTGCTCCATGAGCCTTGGCTGCTTCATTGTTTACAGAAGGGGTGACATCTGGTTCTCTTTGATTTATGGAGGGCACCCAGCCCTACCCCCGCCACAGCCACACTGCCTATGAAATGATGGTGTCCACCCTGGGATTGTCTGTCTTGACCAACACCTCGCGCGCACGCACACGCTCACGCTCCCACACATATTCCTCCCTTCCCCAGTGTGGCTTGCTTGACTGGCTCTGGCACCCGCGACTCCCCAACCCCAAAATACTCCACGTACCTGACTGACAATGTGTCATCCATCCCTGGAGTCCTTTTCCAGGGCAGTCCCAGCAGTGTCCAGCAAGCGTGGCGACGTTACTGAGTTGCTAACCCTCAGCTTGACCATCAAAGGGATGAACAGCCCTGACGACAACCAGTTAGTTGCTCATTGCATATAGATGTGCTCAGCGTCACACAGGTGGCTGAAGTTAGTCCCTTGCCTTGTATCAGCCCCATCGGTGGGGCTCCAAGTGGAATGGAAAAATTCTAAGAATCTATGTTTCTGCATTGCACCCTTCAATAATTTTTGTGCTTCTGGCAACATATCTGATTTTGTTCTTTATCTTCTCTTTCACGGAACTACTCACACCAAAACGTCTTATTCGGCAAGTTTAATGTTACATCTTGTGCTACAGTTTGATGAAGGCTAAGGGTATAATTGCCCCCAAGTGGTCAAATGCTAGATGTTCCCATGGTCCTCTTTGATAAATGTGGGCAGGTTAACTCTAGCTGGTATTATACACTGGTAGGAAGCAAATTTTTGTCGGTTCCAGAAATCTGAAGAAAAACCAAAGTTTGCTGGAAATATTCAGCAGATCAGGCAGTGTCAATTGAGAAAAACCTGTTCATGTTTCAGTTTGAGACAACCTTTTGTCAGTAAAACTGCTACCCAAACTTCTGAATGTTTCCGGTCTTCCTTTTGCTTTTTGTTTGTCTGGGGTAGAATCACTGGACTTGAAACATTAACTCTGGTTTCTCACTGCCAGACTTGCGACATTTCTTCAGTAATTTCAGTCTTTGTTTCAGATCTTTAGCATTTGCAGTTCTTTGATTTATTCTTTGCTTTTAGTTTGTAAAGCACAAGCTTTAATCTGCAACATTTGAGAGTTGTAAAGAGAATCCAAAACTGAAATGGTAGTAGGATATGATAGTTAATGTTTGTAATGGAGCAGAAAGGGACACAGTTCCTAAATTCAGTTTTGCTGTTGTCATCCAATTCTGGTCTTCTGGCTTATAGCTTCTCCAATTTTAACCATTGCCAGGTGTAGGACCAGACTTGGCTAAGAACAAGGCGTCAATCTGTTGAAGCTTCAATAAAGGACTAGCACATCAAACAGCATAGCCATCAAGTGATAGACAGAGCTAGGGGATTTCAGAACTAATGGATCCAGCCTAAGCTGTGCAGTCCTCCCTACATCCAGTCGTGAATGATAGTGAGCAATTTAATAAGTCACTGGAGGAGGAGGCTCCAAAAATATCCCCATCCTCAATGATGATGGAGCCTAGCACATCATGCAGAAGATTCTGCTGAAGCATTCATAACTATCTTCAGCCAGAGAAGTATCAAGTAGCTGATCTGTGTTTCTGCCTCCTCCAGAGTTCTCCAGCATCACAGATGCCAGTCTTCAGCCATGATTTCAAGAAATGGCTGGAGATATTGGCTATTCCAAAGGTCCTGAGAATATTCTGACGATAGTGCCGAAGTCGTATGCTGCAGAATGTGCTGCACCCCTAACCAAGCTGTTTCAGTACAGCTGCTCAACAATGTGGAAACTCATACAGGTATGCCTTGTACAAAAAGCAGGCTAAGTCCAATTATTGTCCCTTCAGTCTACACTCAATCATCAGTACTGTGACAGAAGGTATCATCAGCAATACTATCAAACAGCAACTGCTCAACAATATGCTGCGAACTGATGCTCAGGTTGGGTTCTGCCAGCACTACTCAGCTCCTGTCCTCATTGCAGTCTTACTTCAAGCATGGGCAAAAGAGCTGAATTTCAGTGATGAAATGAGAGTGACAGCCTTTGACGTTATGGCCACATTTGGCCGAGTGTGGCATCAAGAAACTGTAGCAAAACTAGAGTCCGTAAGAGTCAGGGGGAGACTCAGATGGTTTGAATCATGCCTAGCACAAAGGAAGATGGTTATAATTGTTGGAAGTCCGTCATCTCACTCTAGGACATCTCTGTCGGAGATCCTCTGGGTTGTGTCTTACACATCACTATCTTCAGTTGCTTCATCAATGATTTTACCTCTATTATAAGGTCAGAAGTTAGGATTTCTGCTGATGACTGCATCGTTTGCAACAACTCAGATACAGAAACAATTCATGTCCAAATATAGCAAGATCTGGACAATATCCAGACTTGGGCTGACAAATGGCATGTAACAATTGTCATACAAGTCCCAGGCAATAACCATCACCAACAAGAGAGAATTTAACCATTGCCCCTTGCTAGTCAATGACATTACTATTACTGAATACCCTGAATTGTTACCATTGTCCAGAAACTGAACTGACCTAGTCATCCATATACAGAAATCCAAAGATTCCTGAAGAAGGGCTGATGCCCGAAATGTCGATTCTCCTGTTCCTTGGATGCTGCCTGACCTGCTGTGCTTTTCCAGCAACACATTTTCAGCATCCATATACAGTGGCTACAAGAGCCTAAAAATCTGCAAGGAATAACTTACCTCTTGATTTCCCAAAGTCTGTTCACCATCTACAAGGCACAAGCCAGGAGTGTGATGGAATACTTCCCACTCACCTGGATAAGTGCAGCTCCAACAACATTCAAGAAACTTAATTCCACCCAGAACAATGCAGCCCTCTTGATTGGCACATATGCTTATTCCCTCCATCACAGATGCTTAGTAGCAGTGGTGTGTAACACTGCAGCTACTGACGACTACACTCACTCCACACACACACATACACTTTCTTGCACTCACAACCCCTGAACCAGACATACGCGTGCGTGCACACACACAGACAAAGACCCACATGCACACATATATTTTGTGGGGTGAATTTGTACTTTCAGGGTTACATTGTACTTTGCTCAAAAACTGCATGCATTCATGTAGAATTCTGAGCTCAAAAACTGCATGAATTTATGTAAAACTGTTATCTCACTTTTTAGATTAGAATCAATCTAAACATCATGGCATAGACAGAGAACACAGGGGGCCAACACCTTCAACATATTGTCTAGCTATCACCATTGTTAACAGCTAATCCAAGAATGCAATTTTTAAAAAAAAAGGTTTTGTGATTTACACATGAAAGAAATGAAACTATCACTGTATCCTAACAGATGAAAGGCTTAACAGACAATCAATTTTCCAATGTATAATTTCAGTTACATCACACTGTAAATTTTTGCTATAAATTCTGTGTGTTAGGATTGAGCCCTCCACTATCACCTGATGAAGGAACATCACTCCGAAAGCTAGTGTGCTTCCAATTAAACCTGTTGGACTATAACCTGGTGTTGTGTGATTTTTAACTTTGTACACCCCAGTCCAACACTGGCATCTCCAAATCATGGCTACTGACCAAGACTTCTTAAATAGCACCTTCCAAGCCACTACCATCTTGAAGGAGAAGGGCAGCAGAATCCTGGAAGCTGCCCTCCGAGTTATGTATCATCCTGACATGGAAATTAAGTGCCATTCTTTCAATATCTCTGGTCAAAATCTTGGAACTCTTTCCCTAACAGCATTCTGGGTGCAGCTAAGTATCATGGATGGCAGTGGTTCAAAAAGACAGCTCAATACCTCCTTCAGGGCAGTTAGAAATGAGCAACAAATGTCCCAATGATGCCCACATGCCCTAGATGAATAAAAAATTGTTCTGCTGGTGGGCACAACTTCAGTTGCCAAATACCTGAAGTTCTCTCTCCTACTTTAAGATGTTCCTTAAAGCTCACTGCTTTCACCAAGCATTTGGCTATCTATCCTGATATCTCCGTATGTGAACTAGTATCACATTTCATGGCATAATGATCCTGTGAGGTACCTTGCAGCATTTTGTTTCATGAGAGTATTGTTTGAATGGGAGTTGTTTTTATTGTTGTTTCGGAACCTCTAATTCCATGAAATGTCTGCCAGTTCCTGGCTGGGAAATATCTACAGCTACTTGCGTCTAGGTATTGTCTACTTTCAACTTGAGAGGAAGAACTGTGAAGGTGTTGTCACAAAAACTAATGGTTTCGAATCTCTAATAATTTCACATAAACATTTAAAAATATTTTAATGTGCTCTTGGCTCTGACTAGCTGCTTCATTGCAATAGTCTCGTTTGATTAAGTTATGTGATGAGTTACTTAACCCAAGTTCAAAATGGTTAATATCAGTTTAGACTATAATCAGCTTTACACTGCATAACAACAAGAAAATACATTCTAAAAATTTCTCCATAGAAATAAAGAATAGAAAGTGACTAATTATATTAAAATTCACCCGTAATTGTTTGTTGCAAATGCTTCCACTCAGGAGATGATCTGCTTCATTTGATCTGGTGGGCTAGATTTCAAGCCAAGTAAAAATAGAAGCTACGTTACCTTCAACTTTACACTTTTTCACGTGTGCAGTTACATTTGAAACGGTTCACAATTATGTTTCTGATGCACCCAGTGCCGTCATGAAACATCCCAGTTTAGAATATGTCGATAGTGACAACCTCAACCACCAGCCTCCCCTTGTTGCTCAGTGTAACATCTCCACAACCCATACATTTGATCCTAATGACCTTTCACTCAGCCAATGGCACTAACTACATTCAGTCCTTTAGAATTTCCAAAAAGACAAGGTTCCCTTAGTCCTTTGGGGCTGACCTGTTTTTCCCTGCTTGAATTGTGCCAGCTATTGGCACTTTATACACAACTCACATGTGAAAGACCTAAAATATTATCAGCCATTTTAAATAATATCAGTATTTTAAAAAATACTGAGAGATGGGTGAGAATTAGCAGACATTTGGTTTCTAGTGAAATGCTGTTCTTAAGCTGTTAAGAGTATTGGTGCAAAACAAGAATGGTTTACTGAACAAGTTCTAATGATATGAATCACCTGGCCCTCAGCTGTGCTTTTTAGCACGATTCGCCATTGCTCTGGTGTTCAGTCAGGTATCATATTCTGCTTACTGCTCTTTAGTTTCCTCAAAATCTTCTTCCTTGTCCTCCTCATTCAGTGGCACCCAGTCTCTATCCAGCTAATTGATGTACCTTTGTGATGCACCTGTTTCCTCCCTGCTCTGTCAGCAAGTTGGAAAATGTTGTGGTTCTGTTTGCCGAGCTGGGAATTTGTGTTGCAGACGTTTCGTCCCCTGTCTAGGTGACATCCTCAGTGCTTGGGAGCCTCCTGTGAAGCGCTTCTGTGATGTTTCCTCCGGCATTTATAGTGGTTTGAATCCTCAGCTTCCGGTTGTCAGTTCCAGCTGTCCGCTGTAGTGGCCGGTATATTGGGTCCAGGTCGATGTGCTTATTGGTTGAATCTGTGGATGAGTGCCATGCCTCTAGGAATTCCCTGGCTGTTCTCTGTTTGGCTTCTCCTATAATAGTAGTGTTGTCCTAGTTGAACTCATGTTGCTTGTCATCTGCGTGTGTGGCTACTAAGGATAGCTGGTCATGTCGTTTCGTGGCTAGTTGGTGTTCATGGATGCGGATCGTTAGCTGTCTTCCTGTTTGTCCTATGTAGTGTTTTGTGCAGTCCTTGCATGGGATTTTGTACACTACATTGGTTTTGCTCATGCTGGGTATCGGGTCCTTTGTCCTGGTGAGTTGTTGTCTGAGAGTGGCTGTTGGTTTGTGTGCTGTTATGAGTCCTGGTGGTCGCAGTAGTCTGGCTGTCAGTTCGGAAATGCTCTTGATGTATGGTAGTGTGGCTAGTCCTTTGGGTTGTGGCATGTCCTCATTCCGTTGTCTTTCCCTTAGGCATCTGTTGATGAAATTGCGGGGGTATCCGTTTTTGGCAAATAAATTGTAGAGGTGTTCTTCTTCCTCTTTTTGCAGTTCTGGTGTACTGCAGTGTGTTGTGGCCCTTTTGAACAGTGTCTTGATGCAACTTCTTTTGTGTGTGTTGGGGTGGTTGCTTTCGTAGTTTAGGACTTGGTCTGTGTGTGTGGCTTTCCTGTATCCCTTTGTGGTGAATTGTCCGTTCGGTGTTCTTTGTACCATCACGTCTAGGAATGGGAGTTGGTTGTCCTTTTCTTCCTCTCTAGTGAATCGGATTCCTGTGAGTGTTGATGATCTGGTGTGTGTTCTCTATTTCTGTGTTTTTAATGATTACAAAGGTGTCATCCACATATCTGACCCAGAGTTCGGGTTGAATTTGCGGTAAGACTGTTTGTTCTAACCTTTGTTAGGTTGTGTCTGTTTGACTTGTAGGGTGTATGAAGGAACACTCTTTGAAGAAGTTTTAAAAATGGATTTAATTTTCTCAACAAAGGCTGCAGTGGATAACAAACATTAGTCATTTAACCACAGAAATGTGAGAGAAATGGAAATTTACTGGTGGTGTGAATGTGAACCTTAAGTTACCAATTGTCTTTTCTCATTGAATTGCTAATGAGTATGTTGATTTGCTGTAGACAAACAGTACGATTTCCTGCTTATTGATATTTCTGTTTCATCTCTTGAAATACCATTTTTCAGACAGTTACAGAATTGTTAAGGACTTTGCACAAAGTAATTCATTTAAATATTTGACTTTGGTGCTAATTCTTACTTTGTGAAAAGGCTGATCTCCTATGATTTAATGTGTGGAGATAATGGTGTTGGAGTGGGGTGGACAAAGTCAGAAGTCACATGATACCAGATTATAGTCCAACAGGTTTGAAATCACCAGTTTTTGGAGCAGTGCTCCTTCATCAGGTTCATCTGGTGTTGTGTGACTTCTGACATGATTTCATGTGTAAGTGGTCTGGATCATGTATGGTGTTTAGATTTTTGGAGCTGTGTTTAATCTGACCTGCACGTTAAAGGGCAGTGCTCAGCAAACACCCTGCACATTTATCCTAAAGGTATTTTGCAGATTGAGATGAACTTGTGTTTAGCGCTTCTTACTTGTATCAGTCCGACAGATTTGCCCTAGACGAAAGACGTTCTAAATACGGGCTGCTGGTGTCCAGTATTTTTACTGATTGAGAAATGATTCTGATTTATAGCTGCAGATATTTTATCACAGCCACTTGGTCTCGAGTGATTGAATGTGTCAAATTCTATTTTCATTGGTCATTCTGAGATTTCTGATGTTTTGAGAATCCAGTTCATTGACTTTATTTGTTCTTCCATACAAACTGGAAATCTGTTCACATTATTGTTATGTATCCTCTATTTGTATTGTATAGTTTTTATTTTTGTAATTTTAAAATCTGCAGTGAGTGGGTGCTTGGGCCATGTTTAAGGTATTTAACTGTAGCTTTGGGGTTGAGTTTTTGGTTTTGAAAGCATCAAGGGAAAGGTGTTCTTGAATTTGGGAAACTGTGGTGGGACTTTAAGGTTTGACAACACAGGTATTAGCAGAACAGGAAGAAGTTTGTTGCTTAGCTTCTTCATTATGCATCAAAATCATTTTCAGGAACACATTAACTGAAGTGTTGCTAAATGCAAATATGCAATTTCGTTCTCCATTAATAGCTTGTTTTGGTATCAAAGACTAAAGCAATTTTGGGAGTGCAGTGACCAGATAATTTGTTTTACTAAGGCAGGAATGAATATTAGAGAGGACAGGTGTGCAAACAGCACACTCTCATGTTTGAAATTCTCTCGCCACCTCTGTCTTTTTTTTTATCCTCAATGTCTCTCCCATAAGATGTAGGTGCTGAAATAGGCCATTCAGCCCATTGAGTCTGCTCTGCCATTCAATCAGATCATTGTGTGATCTGATATTCCTTAACTTCAAATTCCTGCCTTATCTCCATAATCATTGATTCCCTTGTTGATTAAAAATCTGTTTAAAAAAGGGTCTGGATTTCATGGTAATGTCCTTACCTTTGAGACAGGAGGCCTGGTTCAAATCTCACCTTCTCCAGAGGTGTATAATAACATCTCTGAATAAACTGATTAAAAATATCTAAAAGTCTGTCTATGTCCTTGAATGTACCAATGACCCAGCCTCTGCTGCCACCTGCAATTTAAAACAAACGCTACATGTTCATTACTGTGTCAGAGAAGAAATTCCTCCTCATCTCTGACCTAACTGCGTGATCCATTACTCCGAGATTACTTACTGTCTCCTTGCTGTATTGCATGCGCAGGCTGTTACATTTTTAGAATAAAATTCTGCTTATTTAATCTGATAATTGTCCCATAACTTCAAAAGATTACATTCAATATATGTGCATTGTGGGACTACCTCACTTTGCAGGAAGATATTAAGAATGAGCTGGTTCTTTAAAAGAAGCCAAGATCTTCATGTGAAATCAAATGTGAAAATATGGGCCTTTAGGAGGGATTTCTCTGTCCTGGTTCTCTTGAAATGCGGTGTTGTAGACCTGGTGTTGAGCTGTCTGTTCCTTGGAAAGCAAAGTAAATAGCTTTGGGTGGGTGTTTTTTTTAAGTAAACAAAAGAAGCATGATTAGGTGGACTCGGGCTCAAACAGACCCAGGGTTTTAGCTTTGCTTTCAGTTGTTGAAATTAGGGTTTTTGGAGTTGAAGCAGCTAGATACAGCTCTCTCCTGGCTGCTATAAGAAGCTTCAGTTCTATCTCTGCTGCTGGATTCATTCTGTCGGTGTTCCTTCTCCTAGACTGGAGAAGATAGGGAGTGAGGGAAATCTGTTTTGCTGAATTTGGCTTTACCAAAGGTGTTTATGGGATGCTGCTACATGGGAACAGTGAACAGGTAGTAGTTAGATAATATATTATTTTCTTAAGTATTTTGATAGAGTTGGAATTATGCCTTTGTTTTTGTTTGTAAAAATAAAGTATGTTTTGATTAAAGCTGAGTAATTTGGCAAATTGAATCACATGTAGAATGCAGCACTTTACACTCGTCTTGAAATAAGGTAAAGGTTAGGGTCAAGGCTATTTCCTTGAAATGTTTTGAGGAAGTTTGATCTACAACACAATGAAAACAATAAAGCATATAAGATGATTTTATTTTGAATTTATCACAAAATATCTTTTTTTAATGTTGTTATTCAAGCATTGTTTTTACTCCAGTCAGTTGAATGGAGCGGGTGGGGAATTGCAGGAAATTTATTTTCACAAAGTAGTTCAAGAAATTTGAGTAGTATACCTAATCCTATTTAAAAAGAAAACTTGCCTAAAGATTAGTTATTTAATCCGATTCAATGTTAATGAACTTAGTTACCAACTAATTTCTGGGAAGAAACGCTGTTGAGCTCAGCAAAGTTAGTTACAGTATTTGAATATTAGTCAATTTACACTGCAAGAATTTGAATATAAATGGCCGAGCAGAGGCTGATAGCCAAATTTGGTATCCATGGGGATGGCCTTAATTGGGACCTTGGGTTCATGTCATACTACAGGTGACCCCATTGCATGCACTCACCCATGCTCCTACACACGCGCACACTCCTACCAGACCCATACACATACTCTCTCGCAGACACTCACACACACTCATATACACACACATAAATTTGTGGGGTGAATTTGTACTTGCAGAATTGCATTTTCTTTTGCTCAGAATCTGCATGGATCCATGTAAGATTTTGTAAATCCCTTTTTTAGAAATCGAATCAGTCTGAACATTAGGGTACAGCAGCCTAACACAGAACACCTCACACCTTCAATGCATTATCTGGGCCAACATGGCACCTATTGTTAAAGTTCACTTGAAAATGTAAGTTTAAAAAAAAAGTTCTGTGATTTACATATAAAAGAACTGAAACCAGTATAGTCATTCTAAAAGATGAGGGAGTTAACAAACAATCCCGGTCTTTTTCAATATATAATTTCAGTTGCATCACACTGTAAACCTTTGCTATAAATTCTGTGTCCTACGATCTTATACTCCACACCCACCTGATGAAGGAGCAGTGCTCTGAAAGCTAGTGCTTCCAAATAAACCTATTGGACTATAACCTGGTGTTGGGTGATTTTTAACTTTGAATATGAGAAATATGCACAGCAATAAGAGAAATATCTTGAATTTCACAGTCTCAGGATGGTACGGTGGATCATTAGTTAGCACTGCTGCCTCACAGTGCCAGAGACCCAGATTCAATTCCATCCTTGCGTGACTGTGTGTGGGGTTTGTACATTCTCTCTGTGTATAGATTACTTAGATTACTTACAGTGTGGAAACAGGCCCTTCGGCCCAACAAGTCCACACCAACCCTCCGAAGAGCAACTCACCCAGACCCATTCCCCTACATTTACCCCTTCACCTAACACTTCGGGCAATTTAGCATGGCCAATTCACCTAACCTGCACAAGTTTGGACTGTGGGAGGAAACCGGAGCACCCGGAGGAAACCCATGCAGACACGGGGAGAATGTGCGAACTCCACACAGACAGTTGCCTGAGGCAGGAATTGAACCCAGGTCTCTGGTGCTGTGAGGCAGCAGTGCTAACCACTGTGCCACCATTCTGTTGTGTCTTTGTGGGTTTCCTCCCACATTCCAAAGATGTGAGGTTTGGTGGATTAGACATGCGTTCAGGGATACGCTGGCTAGGTGGATAAGTTATGAGAAATGCAGGGTTCCAAGGACAGGGTAAGGGGGTGAGTCTGAATGGCATGCTATTCGGAGGGTCAAATGGCTTGCTTCCACACTATGAGCACAACGTGCTCTACATTAAGGAATTTTTATAATATAGTCATGTTAAGAAAGGTAGTAATTTCCACAGATCAAATCCCATGTCCAGCAATGAGTAAATAAATTCTAGATTCTTTTAAAATGAGCAGTTAATGTGTTTTGGTGATGTTGGTTCAGCGATGAACATTGTCATGGAAATCCCAGGAGAGGCTCCCCTGGTGTTTATCTAATGGTCCTCGGATCTTTTAACTTCACTTGACAGTGCAGAGAGGGTTCAAAATCCCATCCGAAAGATGGCACAGCCAAAGGTACCACACTTCCTTGCTAATGCCCTGAAATGTTGGCCTAGATTACATACTTGGGTCTCTGGAGTTGGGATTAATACGTCAAACTCTCACTCAGGAAAAAAGTGCTTCCTGACCTCTCATAGGAATTGTAACAAAACTGTGCATGTGATTTTAAAATAGATTTATATAAATTAGGAGCAAGAGTAAGCCATTTGGCCTCTCTGGTCTATGCCACCCTTTGATAAAATCATCTAGTTGTGGCCGAAACTCCACGTTATTGCCTGTCTTCAATATCTTTTTAATCCCTTGTTCGTGAAGAATCTATCTAACCTGTCCTTAAAAATGTTCAATGATCAAGCCTCCACTGCTCTCTAGAGAAATAATTTTCACAGGCACTCGGCCTTTCTGAGATAAAATGTTTCTTCTCAATTTTAGCTTAAATCGGAGATTCTTTATTTTTAAGCTCTTTCTCTCACAAGGAGAAACATCCTTTTATGATCCCCTCTCCCCTCTGAATTTCCCTCAGGATCTTATTTGTGCCCTTGTACACCAGTAAATGAAGGTAAGCATGGTGGTGCAACAAATAGTAAAGAAGGCAAATGTTATGTTGGCCTTTCTAGCGAGAAGATTCAAGTACAGGAACAGGGATGTCTTGCTGCGATTATATAGGGCCTTGGTTAGACCACATCTGAAATATTGTGTGCAGTTTTGGTTTACTTATCTGAAGAAAGATGTTCTTGCAATGGAGGGAGTGCAGTGAAGATTTACCAGATTGATCCTTGAGATGGTGGGACTAACATATGAAGAGAGATTGAATCAGTGAGCATTACATTCACGAGAGTTCAGATGAATGAGGAGCAATCTCATAGAAACCTATATATTTCTAACAGGACTAGACGTGATAGATGCAGGAAGAATGTTCCTGATGGCAGGGGTGTCCAGAACCAAGAGTCACAGTTTAAGGAAATGGGGTAAACCATTTAGGTCTGAACAGGAGAATTTTCTTCATGCAGAGAGTGATGAGCTTGTCGAATTTGCTACATCATCTATCCATCCGTTGCACTCGATGTGGTCTCCTCTGCATTGGGGAGACGAAACACCAACTTGTGGATTGTTTCAGAGAACATCTCTGGTACACCCGCACTGACCAACCTCACCACCTGTGACTTAACACTTTAATTCCCCCTCCCACTCCTCCAAGGATATGCAGGTCCTGGGCCTCCTCCATCACCAAACCTAAACTACCCGATGTCTGGAGGAAGAACTCCTCATCTTCCGCCTTGGGATCCTCCAACCACACGGGATCAGTGTGGATTTCATCAGTTTCCCCATTCCTTCCCCCCACACCTTATCCCTGTACCAACCTTCCAACTCTTGACAGTCCTACCTGGCCATCTTCATTCCCCACCTATCTGTACCACCCTTTTCTCCGACCTATCACTTTCACCCCTACCTTCATCTGCCTATCGCATTCCCAGCTATCTTCCCTCCAGCCCCACCTCCTCCCATTTATCTCTCAGTCCCCTAAGCCTCACTGATGAAGGGCTTATGCCTGAAACGTTGATTCTCTTGCTCTTGGATGCTGCCTGACCTGCTGTGCTTTCCCAGCAACACACTCTCGACTCTGATCTCCAGCATCTGCAGTCCTCATTTTTTCCTCTCTATGGATGCTGCAGGACTTGGTGGGATTCTCCAACATTTGCTGTTTTTATTATAGAAAGGGATATTTTACAGGTGGTTGAAGTCATGTCCCATGTGGAGCGCTTTGAAAGTACTCATCCTTACTGTAGGTTGTAACTTGACACTATAGAGTTGTACAGCATTGCAGGAGCCCCAGTGTGCCTGCAATCCAAATCCTACTGCCCCTGGCTCTTTCTGTGGGTCCTGCAACTAACTCTGCTTTAGCAAAGGAAGCAAGTAAATAGTTGTGATGATGGTCTAATTCAATGTGAAATAAAATGGGAAGGTATGACATTCCCAGCCATGAAATCCTGCAAGAGGCAGCACTGCACTGTGATAGAAACCTTTCTTATAGTCTGTTTGATTACTCATTGTGCGCTGATTGGAAGGAAATATAATATTGAGAAGACATGAGATACATGAGTGAGAGAATTTACTAAATTAGCTAAATGAGATATTTTAATCCTTTGGTTTTAACTTGTTCATAGGATGTGGGAGTCCTTGGCAAGGCCAGTATTTATTTTCAGCTTCACTTTCCCTTGAGAAGGTGGTGGTGAGCTGCCTTTATGAATCTGTGCTGCCCATGAAATTTAGATACAGCCAGTGTGCAGTTCGAGTGCTCCAGAGTATTGGCCTAGTGATGCTGACTTGGAACTATATTTGATTCCTTCATTGTCACTAGGCCAAATTTCTGGAGCACACTGGCTGTACCTACATCAGGAGTTGTGTCTTGGAGGGAATTGTACAGGTGGTGATCTTGTTTCCATGAATCTGCTGCTTTTGTCCAGTTTTAACTAATGTAGGCCATGAGTTTGGAAGGTGATATCAAAAGAGCCTCAATGAGTTACTGCAGTGTGTCTTGTAAGTGGTACATACACAACCATAGTATGTCAATGTTGAAGGAAGTAAATTTCCTTTGTTCATCCTTTTCAATACTGTTGTTCTTCCAGAGATACATTCTGCCTCTTCTAGTGGCCAGCAAAGAAGATAAGAAGCATCTTCAGAGGATTGAGTCTGGTGTTACTGAGCTGAGTGGGACCATAACACAGACAGGTGAAGACTAACGTTATAACAATTCTCTGTTAAATTTCCTCCACTTTTAACTTTGTAAGTGAAGTTCAGTTTTCTGATATGCAACCTTTCAAATTTAAAAGTTGAAGCCTTTAGCTTCTTGTTTTTGTGAAACTCTGTTTACTGTCAGTAGTTTGTAATCTTTTAGTGAAAAGCTTTTGACCCCTAATACCTTGATGAGATTCGACAACCTGAATTGTGCCTCTCTGCTGTGATGTGCATGCTCAGAACTTGAAGTAACTGAATTATGATGCATATCTAACGTTTATGATTCTCATCTGCAAGAATACTTTCTTTCCCAATTAACGTTTTTCTTCCCAGGTTTGACCTTTAATTTTGAGAACTCTATGGAGTCATTGTGTAACTGGAACTGCCCTTGATATCGCAGTATGAAATTGCTAGGATGAATAAAAATGTTCACAAAATTAAATGTGTCAATTCAGACAGTGTGAATAGGCGTAGCATCTGGAACAGTTGGGTTTGTGAAATTGTTATTGTCGATTAGCTTTCGAGGTTGGGTTAATGAGCCAGAAAAACAAAGCAAGTTGCACTTACACTGACCATTTCTTTGTTTATACTTAGTGTTGAGCCAAAAAAAGATTTCTTGAATTTTTCCAGTTACTTGCATGACTTATGTAGCCCTTTGCTGAGAGTAACCTTAGCATGCGAGAAATTTAATCATCTTGACTGAAATGTGAGTAGGGGAAATATTTGAAAATTGCTGCAGTGATGTAAGCGATTTATTTTGGGCTTTTTAAAGTAATTATGCTGCACAAGTCGGGAACTTTTCTCCCTACACAGCCGTGCTGATTATGCCTTGCTAAGTAAGTTTGGCTTGTGTTTCCTTCTTTACATATAAGCCATATGGAAGTCTAAGAACTGGATGGTTTAGTATTGAGGGTAACCACCTTAGGGAGCTAGCTCTACAGTGTCAACAATTGGTTTCAGCAGTTTGAAAATGAATGTTCCTTGATCGGTCATTGTACTGCAAGGCGGTATAGTGATAGCTTTGATCAAAATTGTCATTTTCCTCGTTTCAGAAGAAATGTTTTTGAAACCACAACTTCCTACTTGTTTTACCAATTGTAAATATTGGCAAAAGCACCCAATGTTTCAACAAATCATCAGTAGTCCCTTGAAGTGAGGAGGACCTCACCAGGCATACAGCCTGTGGCAAGAGATTACACATGGAGTGGCAGTTGTGTCTGCAAATACTACACAGTTTTAGCTGACCAGGAAACACTCCTGCTGTTGCCATCTACCATAGGCATGTTGGAAGGATTTACAGGTTGACAATCAATCTATTCTCAGCTGTGTGAATGCACGTTGCATGCCCCTCAAATATGGAGCTTCTGCCACAGAGGCAGGGCCACCAACCACAGACTCTGTTGTGTTTTAACAAATAGTGGATTTGGAAATATGTTTCCACTGAGTTTTCTTTTCTATTCTCTGATTTTTGTTTGAGTTCCAAATTCAAGGGCACTGTCGGCTGTCTGATATTTTCTTCATGTAACTGTCAGCAAGCTAGTAGACTTCAGAGAGAAGAACAACCAAACCTATTCCTGTTCTTATCTGATTATCAAATGTGTAAATGATCAGTAAGCATTACTTGGAGTGAGGAGCTCCAGTTGATCTTTTTCCTCTGTGCTACAGGTGACTATAGCACTCTATCCCTGTCTGAGGGCTATTAGCAAACTTGAACATAAACCTGACACTTTCTCCATCATTTTAAATAACTTAAATAGTGCTGAAAATGCATGAATGTCCCGAGCGCTGACGGTTTTTTAAAAATGCAAGTTCTGCATTAATACACACCACACCTTGTATTTTTGAAGTGTTCAGATGCAGTTGAACACAGACACTGTTGTTCAGATGTGTTAGGGGACACCTTTGGAACAGGTGGGATTTGAATCCAGGCTTTCTAGCTCAGAATGGACATAACCGCTATGCCGTAAGAGCCCTCAGACTCTACGTAAATCTAATGATGCCTGCAATTATGGAGTATTAAAAATCCAAAGAATAATTTCTGTAACTTGATGAGTTCCCTAATGATTATGCAATACATAGAAAGGCTGGAAAATTGGCAAAGTGGAAAGGGTTTATATATAGTCATAGAGATGTACAGTATGGAAACAGACCCTTTGGTCCAACCCGTCCATGCTGACCAGATATCCCAACCCGATCTAGTCCCACCTGCCAGCATCCGGCCCACGTCCCTCCAAACCTCTTCCCCCCCCCCCCCCATTCATACACCAATCCAAACGCCTCCCAAATGCGGCAATTGCGCCTCCACCACTTCCTCCAGCAACCCATGCCACACACGCACCACCCCCTGTGTGAAAAAGCCTCCCCCAGGTCTCCCCTATATCTTTTCCCTCTCTGTGGAAATAGCAAATAAATATTATATTAATATTGCATTCTGATTCATTCCAAAAGGAGCATCAGTTATGGTATGGTTCATCTTCAAAACTGCATTGGCAAATATAAATATCGTCAAGATAATGGAAGCTAAAGCAGAAAGACTGATTGCTAGACTCTGGGGTGAGGAGATATTGTTCGAGAGTCAGTCACAGATATAAGTAAGAATGGTAAAGTAAACCCAGATTATTCCTAACATGAAATAAAACATATCTTGAAATTGAGTACTGTCTAATACGAAAGTACTTATTTTACTTAATTTCCATAGTACAAGAAGCAAATTGTACCTCACTGGAAATTAATATCTTTTGTTTTTAAGATAGTTTCATTATTTACAATCTGAGATGTTCCATCAATTGCTTTTACAGCTTACCTTTTGTAAAGACAGGAGAAAATGTGTAGTAACTCTGCATTCAGCACACAGAGATTCTACAAGTACATTAAGAGCAAGAGAGCAACTAGAGGGAGAGAGTCGGGCACCTTAAAGGTCAAAGGGTGAGAAATTAAATAAATATTTTGTACAGTAAAAACTGTACAAAAATAGAGAGAAATGGAGGCTAGAGAACTCAAAATAAATATTGATGTTTTTAAAAACAATTCACATTACAGAAGAGGATGTGCTGGAGGACTTAGAAAATTTAAAGGTGGATAAATCTCCAGGATCTGATTAGTGCATCCAGAGACATTATGGAAAATTAGAGCAGAAATAGCAGGGCCCCTTGCAGAAATATTTGTATTATGTATAACAGTGGGTGACGTGCCGAATGACTGAAGAGTGGCTAATAGTATGCCTTTGTTTAAGAATGAATGTAAGGAGAAGCCTGGGAACTGTAGACCTGTGAGTCTGATTTTGGTGACAGGTAAGTTGTTGGAGGTGATTCTGAAACATCTGATTTATATGCATTTGAGAGGCAAGGAATGATTAGGGACAGTCAGCATGACTTTGTGTGAGGGAAGTAGTGTCTCACAAACAAAGTAATCAAAAAGATTGAGTAGGGCAGAGTTGTTGACGTTTTTCACTTGGAGTTTAGTAAAGCCTTTGACAAGGTTCCACTTGGTAGTCTAATTAGTAAAGTTAGATCACGTGGGTTTCAGGGCGAACTTGGCAATTGGATACAAAATTGGCTTAATGGCAGGAGACAGAGTTGGTGTTGGAGGGTCGTCTTCAGACTGGAGGCCTGTTAACAGTAATGTTCCACAGGGATCCATGCTGGATCCACTTTTTTTTGTCATTTCTATAAGTGATTTAGATGAGAATTTAGAAGACCTGGTCAATAAATTTGCAGATGATGCCAAAATTGGTGGTAAAGTGGACAGTGAAGAAGATTATTTAAGATTTCAAAGGGATCTTGATCAACTGGTGAAAGGGCTGAGGAGTGGCACATTGTTTAATTTGGATAAATGCAAGCATTTTGGTAAAACAAACAAGGGCAGAACTTAAATGATTAATGCTATGGCCTTGGGTGGTGTTATACAACAGAGTGATCTAGGGTTGAAGTTCATAGTTCTTTGGAAGTTGAATCACAAGTAGACAGGATGGTTATGAAGGCATTTACCATACTTGCCTTCATTGCTCAGACCTTTGAGTAGAGAAGTTGAGATGTCAAGTTGAAGATATCCAGGACGTTAATGAGGCCTCCTGTGGAGTACTCTGTCCAATTCTGGTCACCCTTTTATAGGAAGGATATTATTAAGTTGGAGAGGGTTCAGAAAAGATTTACCAAGATGTTTGTGGGAATGGAAATTTTGAGTTAAAAGGAAAGGCTGGATAGTCAGGATTTTTTTTTTCTCTGCTGCTTAGGAGGTTGGATGGTGACCTTATAGAAGTTTACAAAATCATGAGTATAGGTAAGGTTAGTGGCAGGTGTCTCTTCCCAAGAGTGGTGGATTTCAAGACAAGGGGCCATATTTTTAAGGTGATAGGATGGGTCATATCCACAGACGCAGCTGCATCAGAACATTATTTCAATGAGCCACCATCTCTCACTGCAGCACAGAGGAACTATGAAGCGCAGAGGACAGTCACCTATACAGTGTATTCAAAAAGAATGGGTACCCAATGAACACAATCCACCAATTTATCAGCAACAAACCCAAACAAGCAGACAAAATACATCCAGAAACCCTAGGCAGTCTCCCCTACATCAAAGACATCTGGGAAATGACTACCAGACTACTCAGACCCCTTGGCATCATGGTAGCCCACAAACCCACCAACACACTAAAACAGCAGCTAATAAACTTGAAAGACCCTATACATTGACTTGAATCCCATTTACCACTCTGAGGAAAAGACCAGGAGATGACAAAACCAAAGGAAATGACATCACCAACCCAAGGAAACCTAAACACAAATAAAAAGCAGGCCATATCAGCAGTGCTTCACCAGAGGCTCACTGATGATGTTACCTAGTATGGTGACAAAATGTCTGAAAACAAGCCTTCCAGCTCACCGAGCAAACTTACAACCTGAACTACAAATCTTCTCAAAACTCGCTAATATTCTTCCTATAGCAGGGCGATCAGAACTGTACACAGTAACCCAAAAGTGGTTCACTAATATCCTGCACATTCTCAATATGACATCACAACTCCTATACTGAATGGTCTGAACAATGAAGGAAAGCGTGCTAAATGCCCTCTTAATTACCCTGTATACCTGTGAAGCAACTTTCAAAGAACTAAGGAGCTCAATCCCTGGGGGTCTCTGTTCTACAACACCACCCATGGTCCTACCATTAATTGTATAAGTCCTGAACCTGTTTGTCTGTATTTTGGTAAAACAATACCTCATGTTTATACAAATTAAACTCCATCTGCCACTCTTCAGCCCATTGACCAATTGATCAAGGTCCCTTTGTAATCTTAGATAGTCTTCTGAAGGGAAGACTACTCAGCGCATCTTGATTCCTCTGTCCAAAAATATAATATCACTGTAATTTTTAGTTGTTACTTAAATGATAATGGATTTTTCTTCCGCTTACTGAAATTTTCTTTCCTATGTTAAGCACCAAGAAGAACTTAGTGTATTTTAAATAAAAGCCAAAAGAACTGCAGGTTCTGTAAATCAGAAACAACAGAATTTGCTGGAATAAGTCAGTTGGTTTGGCAGCATCTGTGATGAGACATCAGAGTTAACGTTTCGGGTCCAGTGACCCTTCCTCAGAATGGTGTATTTTATTGAGGGACCAACCAAGTTTTCTTCCAGTTCAACTCTCAGCATGGAGAGGTAACAGGAGCCTGATAATATTTAAAGCTGTTCCATGGAATTTTGAACAGTTCATCTTATTCCCATACATATTTGTGTAACTGAAATGGGAAAACAAGTAGTTTTAGGAGATACTGCATTCATTAGGAGTGGTAGTGTTGCAAATTAGCATAGGGAATAAATGAAATCTCTTATTGGTACACTGGAAACATTTTTGACTCGGAAACTCCTAAAACGATTGATTGTATGTGTATGTCCAAAATGTGGCAGCAGATGGAGAAAGATAAAGGTAGCTCATGTTTACATAGTAGTAGCATCATGGCTACATTCCTGTGTGAAGGATGAGACCAGAAATCAATCTTTACTCCATCTTAGATTCATTAATAAAATGAAACATTACAAATGGATATTACCTAACTCAAAAACCCGCAATCTAGAACATAGAACAATACAGCACAGAACAGGCCCTTCGGCCCACGATGTTGTGCTGAACATTTGTCCTAGCTTAAGCACCCATCATGTACCTATCCAAGTGCCGCTTCAAGGTCGCCAATGATTCTGACTCTGCCACTCCCACAGGCAGCGCATTCCATGCCCCCACCACTCTCTGGGTAAAGAACCTACCCCTGACATCCCCCCCATACCTTCCACCCTTCACCTTAAATTTATGTCCCCTTGTAACACTGTGTTGTACCCGGGGAAAAAGTTTCTGACTGTCTACTCTATCTATTCCTCTGATCATCTTATAAACCTCTATCAAGTCACCCCTCATCCTTCGCCGCTCCAATGAGAAAAGGCCTAGCACTCTCAACCTATCCTTGTACGACCTATTCTCCATTCCAGGCAACATCCTGGAAAATCTCCTCTGCACCCTCTCCAAAGCTTCCTCATCTTTCCTAAAGTGAGGCGACCAGAACTGCATACAGTACTCCAAATGTGGCCTAACCAAGGTCCTGTACAGCTGCAACATCACTTCACGACTCTTGAATTCAATCTGTGTCAATAAATGACACTTTTTAAACGTGTCAAAGTAATTGTCTGAAAATCACATCCTCAAAACTTTGTTTTAAAAAAAATTCTTGTTCAGGAGCTACATAAATCAGGTCTGCTTACGTAATTTTTCCAATAATCAGGTACTGTATTTTTCCTTGTATTAGTGAAATAACTACTGTTTTGAAATACAAGCAGAAAGAGTGCTACAGTGCATTTTTCTAAAGAAATCAACCAGAAGGGCCATGTTCTCGAATGTGAAAAGAATAAAAGTGAAACCAGTTAAAATCCCAGAAGCACTATTTATGACAAATCTAGACTATTGCGGACTTGAAGGGAGGATTTAATTTGTTAGAGGATCTTCAGAACCAGAGATCCTGAGAAAGAATAAGAGTGGGAGACAGTGTGAACAAAAACAAAATGCTTTGAGATCAGGCAGTGCGTAAAGTGGCATTTTTGAGACTCAAACACAGGAAGAGGATAATTCAGAGACTCTTGTATTCAGTAGTTTCATTGGCTGCACAATTCAGTCATTTAACACTTTGTACTTTATATGCAAGCAACAGTCAATATGACTCATCTTTTACCAAATGGTTAGATAACGCTGCAACAGAATTCTCCAGCTAAAAAGGTTCTGCATAAATTGAAGAAATTTAGTAGAGTTGGGAAAGAAATGTGAAAATATAAGGATCAGTGCAATGTGAATTTGAGAGAGTTTAGTGAGAATCATCATAATATAGGCATCACTTTATAGAAGTGGCATATAATTGAAAAATGAAAGGTAGTGTTAATTGCTCAAATCTCAGAAATTAAGATCCTTCTTTAGTATTTTAAAAAGGCCAGTATGGAAACTGCTGAATGTATCCTAAAACAGAGGAAATCATTTCATCTGTGCACTTTGACCAAGTTCTAGATAACTAATTAATATAATGAAATCTAACTGCAAGTAGAAGTGGTGCAATTGTATCTTGAAACTGGCTGTTGAGGCCCGTAAGCATATTAGTAATTCTAAAAAAAATACAGTTAAGACTACTCTAACACATGAGCTACACTTGTGATTAATGCCTAGGAAAATTAGAAACAATGACATTCATGTGAAATTAAGTTATTAGACGCATGTCTGTATGATTTCTGTACCTTTTCACTAGCAAAATGATAAGATATCATTGCAAATCTACATAGGTTTTCATTATTCAACAGAATTTACACCAAACCAATGAACTGAATCCAGATCTATAATATTATGATTATTTTCTAATTGAATACTGCTGATGTGGTGAAATTTACTTTGCATTCCAAAAAAACGTCATGTCAGATTTGAAATGTTAATTCTGTTTCTCGCTCCACAGATGCTGCCAGACGTGCTGAATTTCTCCCTAGTTTTTATTCCACTCAGATACTTTTAGCTTTCTATCGTGCTGGGCAGGAGTGTGGAAATAGGACTAGCTATGGATGTGGCGTACGAATCTTAGAGTTTCTCAACATAATTTGATAACGGCACTCTGGGAATGATGGGAATTAATGTTAAGAGTGGTAACAGGTCTTTTTAAAAATAGATCTTGAAAGGTTATATAAATAAGAAAAACATCACTTTGATTCTTTCAGTTTCTTCCCAAGCTTTGAATTGTAAATTGCATTACATCAGTCAATAACAGTAATGTCAGTATCAAAATCCGGTGCTCAAAACAAACCATGGATTTATTCTAAATGGTAACAAAATGAGATACAATTGTGTAATCATAGATGAAATCTTGTGCTATTCAGCATTAAATTTTTATGCAATTTGCACATCATGGGAGCTCTCAAATTTGTAAGGCCATTGTGAAGAAATGTCCATCTCCTGCTTATCAGTTTACGATCAAATTGTTTTGAAAATAACAAGACTTTTTGAAGTAACGCTTCTATTTTTTTCCTTCAATAAACATTTTGGAAAGGCTCAGTAAGCTGGAGCTGAGATTTCCCATTGTCATCTCAAATATATATGCAGAAGTGTAGAAGCTGTCTGTTTCTCGCTCCACAGATGATGCCAGACGTGCTGAGTTTCTCCAGCATTTCTTCTTCCTACTGCAGTAATGCAGGTTGTTTTCTTCACTCAAACCACTTTCTAATGGCACAATACCTTGCAATTATTCATGTTTAAAATGTCATCCTGCTTTAGAAACAGTATTTTTTCTTTTTCTATCAATCCTATGCTTGCTTGAAGCATTTTGCTGCTAAGTTTGGTCAATATTTTAGTTTGTTTTGTGAATTGAAATTATTTTGGTGATATCTTGTGTAACCATCTACTTAATTTATTGTCAATTTAAACATTATGCAGGGACTTAGTAATTTGTGTGATAAATTATTTTTCAGTCCTCCTTAACCTTTATACTAATTAGAGTGCACAGGCAAACATGTCTTCAGGTAGTATATTAAGGTTTCTTATATTCTGGCTTGTGGATTTCCATTCATTGAACCTCCTGTTTGCTCTGTACTGTTTGCCATCGTTATTCATTTATCCCATTTCTTCCCTTTTGTAATCTTGTGCTGAAAATCTTCCCCAACTGAGACTGTGGCTGGCAAACTTCCTCTGTTCATGCTGCATTATGGTTGTCGACTAGGAACAATGCAACTTTTGGCTACGGTTAATTGTCTTGTTTCTCCCTGTGGACAATTCAAACCGAATACACAGTTTGCTTTGGTGCTTCCTTCAGCTACGTTAGCAAGTTTTAGAACATAGAAAAATACAGCACGAACAGGCCCTTTGGCCCACGATGTTGTGCTGAGTTTTCTGTGGCTAATTGTGCTTTCTACCATACATTGAAAAATGGTTACACCACAAGAATAGCATGGCAAAATCATTTTATTTTGACCTGTTCTTTCCTCAAACGCAGCTTTTTCAAATTCTGTAGCTTTGTTTCAACCTTGCCTTCAAAAACTGCATGTAAGTTAATTTCCAGATAGTTAATGAGATGCCTTCAAAAATAATCAACATTAATGAAGCATTTTTAATAGTACACACTGTGATTCTGGATTCTTTGTGTGACTTTATGACTAAGTCCTCTGGGGGACCATGTGCAATAAAATGTCTGTTTCAGAATGCGATTGAATTGTCAAATTATAAAAATCTTTTCTCACACCGTCCTTGCTTTGTTTGCCCATCACTTAGTCTATGCCCTCTTGTTACGAACAGGAACAGCTTCTCCCGATCTACTCTATTCAGCCTGCTCATGCTTTTGAAACCTTCTATCGCATCTCCTCTCTGCCTACTCTCCAAGAATAACTGTCCCAACTTCTTCAAACTATCCTTGTAATGAATGTTTTGATTTCTGGACCCATTCCCATAAATTTGCTTCTGCACTCTCTCCAATGCGTTTATATCTTTCCTAAAATATGAAGCCCAGAACTGTACACAATTCTACAGCTGAGATCCAGCAAGCATCACCTCCTTGCTCTTGTACGCTATGCTCTATTAATAGAACCGAGAACACTATGCTTTAAAGTTGGAAGTCACATGACACCAGGTTATAGTTCAAAAGTTTTATTTAAAACCACAAGCTTCCGTACTGCTGCTCCTTCGATGGGTGAAGTGACCTGACGAAGGAGTAGTGCTCCAAAAGCTTGTGATTTTAATCAAATCTGTTGGACGATAGCCTAGTGTCGTGCAACTTCTGACTTTGTCCACCCCAGTCCGACACTGGCATCTCCATATCACTGCGTGCTTTATGAATTGTTCTCCATCTGCCCAGCCACCTTCACATCTGTTCACATATGCAGCCAGGTCTCTCTGTTCTTGGATCCCCATTTGGAATTGTACACCTATTTTATATTGTCTTTCACTGTTCTTCTGACCAAAATCATCACCTAGCACTTCTCTGCGTTGAATCTCATCTGCGACCTAGTCACCCACTCCAACAACTTGTCAACATCTTTTTGGAGTTCCACACTGTCCTCCTCTCAGCTTCCAATTTTTCGAAGTTTACTGTCATCTTTGAAATTGTCCTTTGCACCACTAAGATCCAGATTATTAATATAAATCCAGAAAAATAAGGGTCCTGGGGGCCTCCACTAGAAACCTTCCTCCAGGTCAAAATGTATCTGTGCACCATTACACTCTATTTCCTTTCATTCAGCCAACTTTGTATCCATGTTGCTACTGTGCCTTTTATACTATGACCTGTAACGTTGTTGTGTGACACTATATCAAATTTTCTCTGGAAATCTATGTACAACACATCAGCAATGTTACCCTCATCCATCCTTTCTGCTTTTTTTTAATTGCAAAAATATACTTTATCCACAAACAATCTTTATATACCTACAGTTACTGAGGCATTTCAGTACAGTCTTTGCACGTGAATAACAGACAAATATTGGAATTTGGCATTCCCTATAGTTACAAAAAAAAAACCCAATTGATTGGGCGGCATGGTGGCGCAGTGGTTAGCACTGCTGCCTCTCAATGCCAGAGACCTGGGTTCAATTCCCACCTCAGGCAACTGGCTGTGTGGAGTTTGCACGTTCTCCCCATGTCTGCATGGGTTTCCTCCGGGCGCTCCAGTTTCCTTTCTCAGTCCAAAAATGTGCAGGCTAGGTGAATTGGCCATGCTAAATTGCCTGTAGTGTTAGGTGAAGTGGTAAATGTAAGGGAATGGGTCTGGGTGGGTTGCTGTTCAGAGAGTCGGTGTGGACTTGTTGGGCCGAAGGGCCTGTTTCCACACTGTAAGTAATCTAATCTAATCTAATCAATTTCTTACTTATGCAAAACGAAATTTGAGGCACTGGGAGGATCTGATAACTTAATGGACCCCCATTGTACTTCAGCAGAAAGACCTCAGACAGTGGTCTTTCCCTACTGCGTCAAGACGGCAGCTGACCCAAGCTTTAGTGTGTCCCTCAGCACGGAACCCTGGGCCTTGGAATGTGCCACTCTGCAAAACTCTGACGTAGTCAACTCCTTACACTGGAAAGATCAAGTTTTGGGCAGACCATAAAACATCTGAAGGGCAGTCTCCAGATGCAGTCAGTGTTTGTCCCTGTGTGCATCCTGAGGAACAGACCGTAGAACTCAGAGTCCTGGATGAATTTTGATACCACTGTATCTCTGTTCAGATATTCTATGTGAAGACAGATGATGTGTGACAGTCTTTACCATCACGCACCTCCCCCTCAGCATGTAGTGGCATAGACAGAACCTGGGTGTACATGAAAGATCTCACAGGCACTGCCCTTCTCACCACCAGCCAAGCTATGACTTGGTGCTTGTAAAGTTTTAGTGATGAGGTATTCTGCCAAATGGGTTTGACAGTCTGCTCAGGGAACCATGCAGCAGGATCCACCCTCTTCTTTACCCACAGGGTCTAGAGGACACTTTGCTGACCACTTTCTTATGGACTTGTGGTCAAAAGTGTTTTCCTTGACAAACTATTGAGGGACAGATGGTACAGAACACTCCAAATACTCAGAGTATCCCATGGCAACGAGGCCAGTGCTATCCTTCCTAACACTGGAGGACAGGTAAAACCTCAGTACATTCTTCCTGTTATCTCTACATAAAACTCCAGTAAGCGGGTAGAAACAATTTACCTTTCAGAAATCAATTTTTTTTAATGTAATTAATAATGGTACCTCAAATAATTGTTTCTAGAATTTTCCCCATCACTCAAGTTAAACTAAGTGGTGTGTAATTACAGGGATTATCCTTACAAGCAAGACCGTAATGTTTGCAATTGTCCAGTCTTCTGACACCTTCCCGGAGTCCAGGGAAGACTGAAAGATTATTGGCAATTTCTACCTTCTATTTCTACCCCTTTTTCCCACAAAATCCTTGGATGCATCTCATCCTGTGCCTTGTCAATTTAAGTGCTAACAATACATCAAAGACATTTTGGGGTCCTTTTTGGTCTCTGATCAGCCCTAACTCCTCATTTAACCACTCTCTTACTATGTCAACGCACGAGAAGACTATGGGATTATCCTTTATATTAGCTGCTATTTTCTCATAGTTCCACTTTGCTTCTATTACTTTTCACCTTCCCCCAAAATCTTTGGTTTTTCTATTGATTCTATACTGTATTTCCTGCCTTACGTCTGCCATAAGCACACATTTTCTTTCCAACGTTAATTTCTATCTCCTTTGTCATCTTGGAAATTCTAGATTGTTTGTCCTATTATTTCTATCAGAGGGAATGTACTTCGACTGTACCCAAACCATCTGCTCTTTGAAGATGACCAGGTACTGTTTTTCCCACCAACGTCTTGTTCCATTTAAACTGCTCAGTTCTGTTATTGTCCCATTAAACTCAGCTCTCCATCAATTACTTTTTCTTACTGTGATTACACACTTGTTAGTGAATAAAGAAAGAAACCAATTTGAAGCTGTTAATTATGGTTAATCTCTCATAAACACAACCACATTTCTATTCAGACCCCAGGTCAAGGACAATTAATCCTTTAGTAGCCTCTTTAACCTGTCAGTTGAACAGTGAACACAGAACTACCTGCTGTGATAATTAAAGCCTTTGAAACAGAAAAGCATTCATAATGACAGAATAAGAGGCCTTAGGGAAATTTTAACAGAGAATTTTATTAAACTGCATGATCAGATGTTAATTATTTATCTTCTAACTGACACCAGATGGCCTTTCAATCAAAGCATCCAACAAAGTTTTATTAAACTCTCATCGACAACTTCAGTGTTTTGTTACTTATTTAAAGAGCAGGGAAATTTAAAAACAAATTTCAGATCATGACACTTAAACCATCTCCAAGAGTGTTCCATCAATTCACAATTCTTACTCTGTTGGTTATTTCTTTTGTAACAGCCAAAATGGCATCTGTTTGCACTCAGCATTAAGGTCAAATGATCTTACTGAATACAGGGTATTCGTCCTTTATGATTCACAGCCTGAACCCTTCTCAATACTGACAAAAAAAATAATCTGTTGGAAATGGGAGCAGGATTTGTGCATCTGGTTCCAACCTGCCATTTTTCATGGTTTGCGGAATCTTCATGCCTGTGTGAAAATCTGACTCTGAGACAGATCAATTATTGTGTTCATAATGTTTGGGAAATATATTATAGCCAAAACAAACTGGAGGAGAATATTTGTCAGCTATCCCTCGAGCTTACCATGCCTACTTGGTCATATTCGAATATCCAAAATGTTAACGCTAAACCTCTGAGTCAATTGGATTTCACTTCAAAGTTACCATCCTTGAAAGTTACTAGGGAAACCACATAACAGCTTCTGAAATACAGTTAGGCTGCAGTAAAAAAAAACGACCCAATGTTAAACCAGGAAAGGTCCAGTCTCATGACAAATGTTTCTTCTGATCAAATTTGGTGCAGTGTAACAGTCATTAGGAATGCCTGTGACCTTGAACAGATGATAAGAAACTCTTGGAAATTATGTAACGTGTCATTAATCTCTTGTCTTTTTTTAGAAATGAAATTAAATTCAGTATCACTGAAATTCAAAATAGTCTTTATCTCTGTTAATCAATGGTACAATCCAATTGTTTGATGTTAAGAATACAGAAGATTTTCACCCCAATGTGAAGATTTGAATGTTATTTTTAAAGAGATTCAGTGTCATTATGAGTTGACAGCTATTACCTCAACTTTTTTTTAAAAACACTACTTCAAAATGCTAGATCTATCTGCAAACTGAATAAAAAGTCTTACTTATTCTCTCTCTGCTCCTGTGTGAAGTTGTTGAAACTGCACTAACTAAGGTACATTCTGGGCTTTGTTGAAGCAATCCAGTGGAAATGAATGGTGTGCTGCTCAGAATAGTGAAACCTGGAATTTCAGACAAAAAGAGATTTCCCCAGAACAGCATACTCTTATTATTCTGGCTATTGCACATTTTTGATCACCATTTTCATGTGCATGTACACTTGTAATTTTATTCCCGTATAAATGAAATGCAAATATATGTAGTTTCCTTTAAAAGGCACTGCAGAATTTTTCTGCAAAACTGCAATGGCTTTCAGTGGGAAAAGTGACAGTTTCCCTGAGGAAACTGACTCATCTTGAAAGTTTTACTCAGCAAGACAGCAGACAACTTGGAGTGAAACATAATTATTGTTAGTTTTGTCACTTCAGTCTTACTCACTCTGCCTGGCAAACTAAAACTGACAAGAGAAATAGATTGTTTTAGGGATGTTGTGGCAGCTTTCTAAAGTTACCACAGTCTATTAGGGGATATTGTGTGTATTACCACTTAAATCTAGAAAACACTAGGATTCAAGTCACAAGTGAATGGTAAAATTAAGTTTAATTAGTGCTGGCATTATTTAGAGACTGATCACTTTTACAACTATACTTAAATTTCCAATAACTGGAAGGATCAGTCAATAAATTTAAAGTTTTAAGATGTACACTGTAATAAATTAAAAGCACCATTGTCCAGTCTTATTCAATAAGGAACCTATACTCAAAGTGGTTCTTTTCTATAACTTAAACTTTTAAAATGATCAACCATCATCCTTGGCAGTTGTGCTTTACTGTCTCCCTTTAATGGACAATTCATTCTCCAAAAACTCCAGGCAGCCAGCTTCCAATTTCTTCTCTTCTTTTCCAGCTGAATAACTTCTCATATCCAAACTGACTTTCACATTGAGATTTATCTTGGAGGTCCCTCTCTCTAGCTAAAGCTGGGCAAGTCTTGCAGCCTTGTTTAAGACCTCATGATCTCAGTCTCTTCAATTTGAGTGCAAGCTCTCATCCACATTGTGCATGATGAACAGGAGAAACTGAATGTCTCTATCTTCTTGCACTCTTCCTCATGCTCTCAGTTCCATGTGGACTGATCTGTCTTTGTCTGGTTTAGTCACATGTTAGAAAAATCCTGCAGCCTGATTATACAACACTCTCCTATGGACTCTATGACTCTCCGCCATCATGGTAATATGAGCCACATGAACGTTGCATCAAAGTCGAAATGCAAATTACCTAATCTTTAGACCCCTACCCATCCCACCAAACTCAAAAGACAGTATAAAGATAAATGTTCACAACACCTGACATTCTGAATGCCTCCCAGTGAGATTTGGAGACTTAAGAGTTTATCTGTCATC
Organism: Chiloscyllium punctatum; assembly: GCF_047496795.1. Lineage (NCBI taxonomy): Eukaryota > Metazoa > Chordata > Chondrichthyes > Orectolobiformes > Hemiscylliidae > Chiloscyllium > Chiloscyllium punctatum. The sequence continues at coordinate 5,085,992 of NC_092754.1, read as the reverse complement.
AATAGAGTTGCTCTGGTCAGTGTTTCCAGGGTAACTATCTTGCAGTTTCCTCCCAGTACAACAATCTGTACTCCCTTTTTAAACTTTTATTACCCAAGCCATCGAGCTCCTTGTTGGGCAGAATTCAGGTCACATGACTTTCTTTCTTTCTCCATTTTACCTGAAATTAGACCATTTCAAAACATAACAATCTTACAAACTTGCTTATATGAATCAAACGAGCAGTTTTAGGAGAAATCATAACGTTTTAGGTTTTATTTCTAAACTTCTAAGTGCTGATTATGAATCAATTTCAAAACTCTTGTTCAGTTAGACCACCAAACTGGAATTTTCTATAAATGTCCAAGTAATAGGTGTTTTTGCAAGTTCATGTGTATGTTTAGGTTGCAACATTCCATCATACTTTATTCAGAATATATTAAATTTTCTTTTAAGTAGGATATAATCCTTTCTTTTATTCATTTTACGGGTTGAGGGTGTCACTGACTAGGCCAGCGTTTATTACCCACCCCTAATTGCCCAGAGGACAGTTAAGAGTCAACTACATTGCTGTGAGTTTGGAATCAAATGTATACCAGACTAGGTAAGGACAGCAGTTTCCTTCTCTAAAGAACATTAGTGAAGTAATTGAAATAAATATAGTAACTACTCCTGTTGTCTTTTGTGAATAATATAACATAGTGCAAGAAGTCTGAATGGCAAGACTGGATGAGCTGTGAGGACTGGGCGCTGTAAATCCCCTGTCTCCACCCACCACACACTCCTCTCTAGTATTATGACAAATCTTGACTAAAGTTTCTAAATTAATAAATACGGGATTTTCAACCTGTTGTTTATGTGTCTGCATTAGCATATATGACCTTATTTAGACGCACCGCAGACCTCATTGGGGATTTTTGAGAAGTTTAAATGGTGAGGTTTGATGGTGAAGGGGAATGACCTGATTCACTATTGCACTCGGTGTTGCACTGGAATACGTGCTCAGGTGGGTATGGCGTAATGTCATATGAATCTAACTTCTAAGATGAAAGTCAATGTTTCTTAAAAAGTAATTTGTACAACTTCAGCCTAATAATTAGATCATGTGATTTCTGAGAGATTGAGACAAATGCTTTAAAATTAAGGTTGGTGATTGAGGCTTTTTTAAAATTTCAGTTTTAAGGCTTTTTTAACATTTGTAGATTTCTGCACACCAGTTCCTTCCTGAAATGTGTTAATATTTTAGAATGTGAAGGGGTCTATCTCCTAACCCTGAATATTATGAAATACGTTGAAAAGAAAATGCAGAATTGTTCATCTAGGCTTATCAACATCAGTGGGATCTGCTGTTCTCAGCCAAAACTTGTCAAAATTCCAGGATCATCCTTTGAACCAAAGATAACTCTGGTTTCTCTCTACCCCTACAATCCATCTTCTGAACCCCCAGCTCACCTTCATCACCGTGATATCCAAAAATGAGGAGCCTATGTACTTTTCTTAGCTCACAAACCAAATGTCTTCTAAACGTCACCTACTCAACCAAGAGCTCACATCTTCCTGTAGTTTCTTCCCCCATCTTCCCTCATTCCGTCACTGTAATGATTACATGATGAAATGATCTCACTGAGCTCACTTTCTCTGTAAGACTTCTCTTCTGCTCCCTCAACCTTATTCTGCCAAAACTCTAACCATGCACCTAATCTTTCTAGTTCCTCTATCAGTTAATACTATTAATGGTTCCTATGCCTCCTCTCGCTCACCCATCATATCATCCCACTCTTCAAAGGGATCCTTGACTCCTCCTCACATTCCTTGAGCACTGAAGTATTTGCAACCATCTGCAGGCAAAGGTGCCAAATGGATGGTTCATCTTGGCCTCCTCCTGTGGTTTCTATCATCATCACAGCTAAAAGTCTTTGACAAATTCAATTCACTCCATGTGATATCAAGAAATGGCTGGAAGTACTGGATACTACAAAGGTTTTGGGCCCTGACAACATTCTAACAAAGTACTGAAAGCTTGTGCTCCAGAACCAACCACACCTCATTGCAATGCAAAGAGGCATTGCATCTCTTTTCAGAAAAGCTGGTAAACTGGAGAATGATACAGAGTTATGGGAATAATGCATTAGGATTTGTTTTTGCAAAGAACCAGCATGGCATAATAGGCCAAACAGCCTCCTTCAATGCCAAAACCTTCCTAAAAATGTTATAAAATTTTATTTCTAAAACAAATCAATGATTTGCAAACTAGTACTGGAAAAAGTCTAAGAGTGGAAATCCCGATGTGGCATGAGCTGTGGCAAGAAAGTTTGAAAAAAATACAGAGTGAAAAGATCTAAACCTTGGCATCAAGAAACTTCTTTGAGATTTTCCTCTCGAGTCCTAAGTGATGACATCAGAATCTCTCCATTGAACAGCAAATTACCTGGTTTCTAACCAGTAAGAAAATTTGATGCATGGACTCCATTGTGGTTCATAGCGACCACAACTGTAACAAGTGTTGGCTGTTTGAGGAACTCCTGCTCAGAGTTGATGAGCTGCTTTCTGAACTTTGAGCACTGCAACACATCAGGGAGGAGGAGAGTTACCTGGTCGTTGTATTTCAGGAAGCAGTCACACCCTTAGATAAACTATCTCAAGTTTGGTCAGTGGTGAGGATCATGAGGGTGTGGCTATGAGCGAGGCAGATTGAGCATTCCAGGAGGTATTGCTGAAGGAACCTCAGCTCTTAAGCTTGTCTAACGGGTTTGCAATTCTTGCTCCCTGTATTTATGAGCGCGGGGACTGTAGGGAGGATGAGCAAACTGACCATAGCACCATAGTACAGGGGGAATTGTTGTTATCATCAGGGATAGTATAGTATAGTCAGGGGAACTGACACTGTTCTCGGTGACCAGGATCAAGAGTCCTGAACGCTGTATTGCCTGCCTGGGTTTAGGGTATCTCATCTGGGCTGCAGAGGAACTTGATGTGGGAGAGGAAAGATCCAGTTTTTGTGGTCCATATGGGTACCAATGATATAGATTAAAAGAGGAAAGAGGTTTCTGCTGAGGCAATATGAGCTAAGTAAGAAAGAAAAACCAAAATGATAATCTCTGGATTGCTACCTGACCCACAAGGTAATTGACACAGGGTCAACCTGATTAGAAAGATAAATGCGTGACTCAAGGATTGGTCTGGGAGAAACTGGTTCAAATTCATAGGACATTGCATTAGTACGGGGGAAGATGGAGCTATTCGGATGGAACTGGCCTACCTTAATCAGGCTGGGATGAGAATCCTAGGTAGACAGGCAGGAGGTTGGAAGGAACACAGCAATCCAGGCAGCATCAGGAGATGGAGAAGTCAACGTTTGGGTGTAACCCTCTCTCAGGGATTAGAATCCTGGCAAATCCTGGTATAATTTGATTAGATTTGATTTATTGAGGTCACATGTACCTAAGTCAAATGAAAAGTTTTGTCTTGCGAGCAGTACAGGCAGATCGTAGCATACAAGGACATACAGATCATAGGGTGCTTAGACAGGTGAGGCATATAAGGTTACAGCTACACAGGAGGGGCACAAAAGCTAGGTCAGCATTAGATTTGAAATTAGAGAGGTCTAACCAGCAGTGTAATAACAACGGGGAAGAAGCTGTTCTTGAATCTGTTGGTACATATGTTCAAGCTTCTGTATCTTCTGCCTGACGGAAGGAATTGGAAGAGAGCATTACCGGAGTGGGAGGGGGTATTTGATGATGTTGGCAAGAAGTGTAAATGGAGTCCTTGGATGGGAGGTTGGCTTCTGTGATTGTCTGGGCTGCGTACACGACTTTCTGTAGTTTCTTCTGGTCCTGGGCAGAGCAGAGATATAGGGTTTTAAATGCTGGGTAGGTGGGTTTAATTGCATGGAAACAGTTAAAGGTGGGGGGAGGGTTCAGTAGAGTTCATTAAAAGTTTCCAGAGAAATAAGACAAGACTCTGGTAAGGGTCAGGAATTTATCTTCAGGCACAGCAGACAAGGAAATTACTCTGAAAAAGGTAGTAGACAATGCAGGATTGAGGATGTTGTACTTAAGTGCACACAGCATACCAAATGAGATAAATGAGCTTGTAGCACAGATTGTCCCAATCCTTCTTACACCCCTCACCCTTCCTATTCATGTGCCCTAGTGTAGTTGAGGTGATTTCACAAACTGTGCTTTTAGCTTTGAATGCATAAAGCCGCATTCAGGACCTTGGAATCAATGGAACTGTCCAGAAATGGTGGTTCTAAACTGACATATAAAATAATTTGCTTGTGGCAATGAAAGCAAGCTATGAGAAAATTTAAGGCGCAAAGAGTCATTGACATTTCTTCCTTTTTCCTGATGACAATTCAGGTATTCTGATTTAGCATTTTATTAGTTTAAAAATATCCTCTATCATTCTCTGAATGGAAGATGTCAGCAGATGCTAATTTGGGTTCTAAGTTCTGTGGTGAAGAAACCATGAAGTATATTTTAGTTATAGAGATCTACAGTATAGCAAAAGGCCCTTTGGCCCATTATGTTCGTGCTGGTCAAAAAACAGAATATTTTTGTACAGGACTTGTGTATTAAAGGCTAAATGTGAAATCTAATGAAGGAAATATTTTTTTTTAAATTCTGAACTGAACAGATTTATAATTTCTTGCTAAAATTGAAGTTATATGTATTTATTCAATAGTGGGTTCAACTGTCTGTGGTTATTATCAATAATAGGTATTTCTTCATATTTTAAGTAAAATATATTTTGATTTGTGACTCAGTGTTTTGTCGTTTTTACTTTTGATCAGCCAATGGAATCTACCTAAAAATCTGCCAATAATTTTCTTGATCGAAAGAGGCTAAGGAATCCATTTGGTATCAGTTATTTTGTATTGTTTTACTCATATACTTGAATGGAAGGAAAAGATAGAAAAGGGCATTTTGAATGTGGATGTACATTAGGATATGAATGTTTTTTGTTTTGATTATAGCTTGCCTTTATTTTAGCTCCAGTTACAAATGCATGGTTCAGAGTCTGAATGTGAAAACTGCATTGGGACATTGTCTCTTTAAAGCTTTGGGCACTGCTTAAGACCAATGCAAATACATGGTCTCGTTACCGACCCATGTTACATATCAGACTTTTTGCTGGTGTTAAGGCACTTATTGCTGCTTGTGCTTTATTGAAAGTAAAAGGTGATATGTATTAATATCACTAAATGTCTTGGCTATAGCTGGTGTTGTGACCAAGACAGGAGGAGTGCTGTAGTTCCTCTACTCAATAGGTTGCAATGTAAATAAAAATAGTTTGTCCAGTCACCAAGATGATCAATCGAATACCCTATCTGTGTCAGGGTTTAAACAGAAAGATGTTTTTATGAGACTTCCTAAAAGACAATTGTGGGTTTCTTGTCAATCAAAACTTATTCAGAAGAGGTGCAATGATTAAGATGTACGATAATAATAGAGAAGTATAAATGCTTATCCCTATAAGTACCTCTGAAAACTAGACGGGCATACACATATCCACATGCATTCTCTCTCTTCAAGAAAAGAGAAAACAAACACATTTCTAGGCAGAGGCATTCTGAAAGTGAATGCTAATTAATTGTTTTTAAAGGGAAAAGGATAAAGTGTAGAATGTTTTGGAGTCTGTTGTTTTGATTTTCTGGCATAGATGGTCAAGTCACTAATCATGTACAGTTCTGTACAAAGTCCTGTTGACACACCTTATTCACAAATAAAAACCTCACAAATATGACCTTGAATTGTTCTTTCAAATTAACCAATAGGTTGCACCCTGAACTGATGTAGAAGGTTTTCTTTTCAGAATGAGAGAGATCAACTTGTTCACAGCAAATTTTCCTCCAACTCAGCTTATTGTTAGCAGGTTTCTCTCCAAAATATCTTGATAAAACAAGAACATCTCCAAACTAGTTACTGTTCAAAACCAGCCACAGCCAGCTCGAAAGCAAAAAACACAGTTACCATCAGACATCAGATTTCTAGGAAACTTTGTTAAAATAAAATCTCCAGCATCTACACAAATTTTCAATTACCTCTTTAATCACTTTAAATGTCCACAAAACTTGAAAACTGTTCATTTCCTACAATGTTCTAAACTAAAGTTCTCCATACAATATCAAATATAAAGCACCTTTGTTGTACTCAAAATGAAGATTATCTTGATCCCAGTTGATGTTATTACTGGATAAGTCAGCTCCGAGACTGAAATCCAGCTTGTTAGATCGTTTTATTTCATTGAGGTGGTCTTGTGCTGAACCAGAAAAACAAGTTTCTTATGCAAAAGAGAATAAAATGGAATAAACCAATTTTTTTAACATATCGCAAGTTGAAAGATTTAAAACACTTGATAAAAATACAATATTCCATCTATGGCAATAGCATGCCTTTATAGTAGTCATACCAGATAAGATTCACTTCCCTATCACATCTACTATATGTTTAACTTAACTACTGCTTTCATTGCCTAATCTTTAGAGTTTGATAGCTTCTTACTTCAGTACTCACACAACTGATCTTTAAACTTTTCAACTGCAACTATCTCCTTCAGGCTCCTAACTAAACATTTTTTGTCTCAAACTTTCCATCTAAATCCCTTAGACTGAGGTAACCCATTTCTAACTTCCCTGAATTAATTCATTAATCCAGGAGAACTGTGTTCTGACATCTAACTTCACCTACAACCAGGACTCCTGCAAATTGAAATCAAAAGCTTTCCAAACAATCTATGTTCTCATAAACAAAACAATCAACTCCTGACTCTTTTAACTGAACATACGCTATGCTGTTCAATGTTTTCACTGTCTGCCTGTAAATCTCTCCCGGTGCAAAGACGTTTTCATCAGCACTCCAAGAAGAGTCAGAGATGGACAGCATGGAAACAGACCCTTCGGTCCAACCCATCCACGCCGACCAGATATCCCAACCCAATCTAGTCCCACCTGCCAGCACCCGGCCATATCCCTCCAAACCCTTCCTATTCATATACCCATCCAAATGCCTCTTAAATGTTGCAGTTGTACCAGCCTCCACCACTTCCTCTGGCAGCTCATTCCATACACGTACCACCCTCTGTGTGAAAACGTTGCCCTTTAGGTCTCTTTTATATCTTTCCCCTCTCACTCTAAACCTATGCCCTCTAGTTCTGGACTCCCCAACCCCAGGGAAAAGACTTCGCCTATTTATTGTATCCATGCCCCTCATAATTTTGTAAACCTCTATAAGGTCACCCCTCAGCCTCTGACACTCCAGGGAAAACAGCCCCAGCCTGTTCAGCCTCTCCCTGTAGCTCAAATCCTCCAACCCTGGCAACATCCTTGTAAATCTTTTCTGAACACTTTCAAGTTTCACAACATCTTTCTGATAGGAAGGAGACCAGAATTGCGCGCAATATTCCAACAGTGGCCTAACCAATGTCCTGTACAGCCACAACATGACCTCCCAACTCCTGTACTCAATACTCTGGCCAATAAAGGAAAGCATACCAAACGCCGCCTTCACTATCCTATCTACCTGCAATTCCACTTTCAAGGAGCTATGAAACTGCACTCCAAGGTCTCTTTGTTCAGCAACACTCCCTAGGACCTTACCATTAAGTGTATAAGTCCTGCTAAGATTTGTTTTCCCAAAATGCAACACCTCGCATTTATCTGAATTAAACTTCATCTGCCGCTTCTTAGCCCATTGGCCCATCTGGTCCAGATCCTGTTGTAATCTGAGGTAACCCTCTTCGCTGTCCACTACACCTCCAATTTTGGTGTCATCTGCAAACTTACTAACTGTACCTCTTATGCTCGCATTCAAACATTTATGTAAATGACAAAAAGTAGAGGGCCCAGGTCCGATCCTTGTGGCACTCCACTGGCCAGTCTCCAGTCTGAAAAACAACCCTCCACCACCACCACCCTCTGTCTTCTACCTTTGAGCCAGTTCTGTATCTAAATCGCTAGTTTTCCCTTTATTCCATGAGATCTAACCTTGCTAATCAGTCTCCCAAAGGGAACCTTGTCGAACGCCTTACTGAAGTCCATATAGATCACATCTACTACTCTGCTCTCATCAATCTTCTTTGTTACTTCTTCAAAAAACTCAATCAAGTTTGTGAGACATGATTTGCCACGTACAAAGCCATGTTGACTATCCTGACTCTATAACACACTCTCATACTAGTTTAAAACAAATGATACCGACAAGTTAATCATTAAACCTCCAAATACACAGACCCCCATGCTGCTACTTCAAACTCCAACCTCTTAAAATAAATTATGTTGATATAAATAACACACATCTTAAGTCACAATGTGACCTTTGTTTAATATTGAGATTTGCACTATAAATCTGTTTGTAGCCAAATGATTCAAGAGTCACCGTTTTCTGATGCGTTAAAATAAGAAACATTTTTAAAAATCATATTAATTTGGTTGAATATTAGATTGCGAATACTATCATTCGGGAATAATGATTCCACACAAGACCAATGTATTTAATTAAATATTTAACCTTTTCTAATTGTACCATTTTGATAATGGTAATTAGCAGGCAAGTGTTCAATTTATCTTTTTCCAGCTTTCTGATCCTGATGAATATATAAATCAAATGATCAGTTTAAATTTTTTTTAAAGTTAGCATTTCCATCATGATATGTTTTCATTTTGAAATATCTATGAACAGATTTCAGTAGTCTCCAGACATAGCATGCTTTGCAGAAATGTATTGTTTTTTAATGTAATTATTTATGAACATTTTGGTGTGCTCATTTTGAAGGTGAGAAGTTCATCTTAAATGTCACGCCTTGAAAGTAGAGAGTTGGAAATAGAGTGTTGAAAATGCAAGGGCTAGAATCAGCACAATTATCATAGTCAGCACTGGGCCAAACCTACAATGGTACATCTCTGAAGATTTATCTTTAATTGGCAGAAACTTACTTCCTTGTTTTTGTGAACAGTAGGGGCAGTAAATGATTTTATGTTAACACTATTGCTGTATGACTTCAAACAGGGGTCTACTTTCTGTGCAGTAATATGGTAAATGTCTTTTCAAATACATTTGAGGTTGTTACAGGCTAGAACTGTTTCTTTCTGAAGTGTTCCCAGCTGTTTGTTTTCCTTGTTCATGCAACAACAACAGCTTGCATTCATCCAGCACCTTTCATCAAGTAAAATGTCCCTTGACACTTCACAGTCATGCTATCAGACAAAAATTGACACCAAGCCAGTGAAGGATACTTTAGAAGGGGCAGATGGAAGCTCAGTCAGATGGAGGTTTTATGGAGAGTCTTAAAAGAGAAGATAGGGAAGAATGAAGAGGGGTGGAATTGGAATGAGGCTTAGAGAGGGAGCTCTCCAGAACTTTGAGTGTAGGTGGTTGAAGGTATGGCTGGCTGCCCAGTGGTTGGGGATTGAATTATGTTCAAAGAATGAGACAGACCATATTATTCTTTTTTAATCTATGAAGCACTATGCAGTTTGTTTTGCCAACCATCTGGATTTTAGCAAGCTGTGGGCAAATTGGTAATTGTCATCAAATTGTCGCATGCTGGGAACTATACTTTCATGTGTGTCTGTGTCTTTAAACACGGATGTAACCTCTCGAACTTCAAAACAGATTGTTAAATGTGGACCAAGCTTCATAAGCGACCTCCTGTCTTCTCAAATCAGTGGATTCCTCTTGAAAACAAAAATAGTGGCAGCACTCTCTTCATGTATTTGTGATTAATGACTTAATTACCACAGCCAGATGAATACAGAATTCAAATACATTTTAATGATGTAGACCACAAAATAAACTCTTAACATATGTCTTTATTAACAGGATTTATTGAGTGATTGCAATGGAGCTTTAGTTACTGATAAACTCTCAACTAATGTACCAAGAAATATTTAGCTTGTATTTAATAAATTTATTAGTAATTCCTTGTACTTCTTTAACTACTTTTATGACACCCCCGCTACCTCCTTTTTGATTCACCCTGTACTTATGTCCTGCTGTTTTCTATTGCTTGTCCCTGACTGATAGATTGGGCTGGTAAATAGTTCCCTCATTTTTGTTTGATAGCCAGATGTTTGGGAGCAGCTCTGATGGACATGATCTGTGTTTCTGGCTCCCTTTGTGGATTGTTCTTCCTTCAGTTGACTTGTTGAGTGTAATGGACTTTTGGAAAACCATGTGCAGCTGTGTCATAGTGTGACATGATAGTACGGGAGCATCCTGTAAAGTAGGATTCCCCGGAACCAGGGAAAGGAGAATTTGACCAACAATTATTGCGCTGCATCTACATTATACGTTTACTGGTTAAACCATAGTACAGACCTGGAGAAAGTGAGGACTGCAGGAGCTGGAGATCAGAGTCGGAGAGCGTGGTGCTGGAAAAGCACAGCTGGTCAGGCAGCAGCTGAGGAGCAGGAGAGTTGATTCTCCTTATTGGCTGTGCTTTTCAAGCACCACACTCTTCGACTGGTCTATTAACTGTTGTCAACTTACATTGTATCTTAGATGGAATTACATGCCTTGGGTGATCACCTTGCTGGCAAAGAGCAAAATTTTAGAAACAGTTAATCCACAAAAGTGATGAGTTGCATGCATTTGGAGTATTGTGTGCAGTTTTGGGCCCCATATCTCAGAAAGGATGTACTAGCCCTGGAACGTGTTCAGAGGAGATTCATGAGCATGCTCCCAGGAATGTAAAGCTTAATATATGAGGAATATTTGAGAACTTTGGGTCTATAGTTGGAGTTTAGAAGGATGAGGGGGGGGAATCTAATTGAAACTTACAGAATACTAAGTAGACAGGAATAAGTGGATGTTGGGAAGATGTTTCCATTGGTAGGAGAGACTAGGATGTGAGGGCACAGCCTTAGCGTAAAGGGAAGATCTTTTAAAACGGAAATAAGGGGGAACTACTTCACTCAGAGAGTGATGAATCTATGCAATTCACTGCCACAGAAGGTTGGGGAGGCCAGGTCATTGAGTGTATTTAAGACTGAGGAAGATAGGTTCTTGATTGTCAAGGGGATTGAGGGTTGCGGGGAGATGGGGAGAATCAAACTTATCAGCCATGATTGAATGGTGGAGCAGACTCGATGGGCTGAATGGCCTAATATCTGCTCCTATATCTTGCAATCTTATAGTAAGAGCACAGTGGTAATTGAAGATACTGTCAACACTTATTTTGAGGTTCACTTGGGATGAGTTCTATCGTATCTAGAACTAGGTCCTAGCAGGAGTTGCTGCCTGAGGGAAAGCAAGGGAGGGGTATCAGGTAAGAAGACAAAACAGATAGACAGTTTTAAATTTCAATGGTTTCCTCTAAGCCATCTGTGATATTTGTGAGGTTTTTGACTGTATTTATGCTTTGTAATGTTTTATCATTGGAAATGCGGACAGTTCATGTATCTCTGTCACCAAATATATTTCAGGATTGCATTTAATAGTGTGCAAAATTGATGCTAATTTAAAGAAATTTCCATTGAGCCTTCCAACATGTTGATCCAATAAAGGAGAATATGAGGTTAAGGAAGGAACAAAACATTCAGAACTTGATCATTAAATATTAGTTGCCAATGCTGAATGGAAATATCTGTCATATCACTGAGGAAAATAATTCCATTCAGAAAGCTGCCAAGCAACAAAGGTTGGAGCTATTCTGTTTCAAATTGGAATGCCACTTTGAGTTTCAAACTGATCCATGTAAATATAGATGATTTGGGAATATGTGTGTTTTTGTGTCAAATATATAAAGTGTGTAATTAGTCAACATTCTAAGACAGCCAAAATGTATGTCTTCCTTTTACTGCTTTAAAGGCAAGTGCCAGGCGTTGTGTTCCAGATGCAATTCAATTGGTCAAACTACCAGGCTTGAAGCAAGGCACACTTTATTCATACACTGTAGTTAAAATACAGGCAATTTTTTAAAAAAAGATATCGGCTTAGCTGTAACTATCAAAATAGTTACAATAATAAATTGCTTGTTAGCTGTTCCAATATAGTAACATCCCATAAACACACTCTTGACAAAAGCAAAGTCAGTAAAATAGATTGTCTCGCATGCAAGTCTAGCAACAGAAAGAGAACCGAAGCTTTTAGCTGTAGCAAAGAAAGAGAAAGAGATGTAGCAGCTTTCACAATCCCAACAGCTTTGAAAGTTAAACCAAAAGTCCTGGTTCTGTGGAGGCTTTACCCCAACCATTCAGTCTGCTTCTGTTGATGCAACTTTTTTTTAAAAAGCCCATGACCTCTCAGCCTCTATTTTATTAGGTGGAAGCAGATTGTTTGCTACCTCTACCTCAACTTCTCTTCATTTATAAAAAAGGGCAAAATACACATCTGAAAGCCATAGTATCAGCACAGTGCCCATTGTTGTCATATTTTGGTGTGTATTTTCTTGCCTTCAGAGTGAGCATCCCAATTAAATACTTTCAGGAGGAAACCGTTTTGATTTTTAAAATAAAGAAGGTATATTCTTAGTGAGTTTTGAGATGATTTGTAGCTCAAGTTAAGATTCTGGATCTAAGTTTGCTCACTGAGCCGGAAAGTTCGTTTTCAGACGTTTTGTCACCATACTAGGTAACATTATCAGTTGGCCTCCGGTGAAGCACTAGTGATATGGCCCACTTTTTATTTATGTGTTTAGGTTTCCGTGGGTTGGTGATGTCATCTCCTGTTTTTCTCGGTGGGTGTGGTAAATGGGATTCAAGTCAATGTGTTTGTTGATAGAGTTCCAGTTGGAGTGCCATGCTTCTAAGAATTCTCATGCGTGTCTCTGTTTGGATTGTCCTAGGATGGATATGTTGTCCCAGTCAAAGTGGTGTCCTTCCTCATCTGTATGTGAGGATACTAGTGAGAGTGGGTCAAGTCTTTTTGTGGCTAGTTGATGTTCATGTATCCTGGTGGTTAGTTCTCTGCCTGTTTGTCTAATGTGGTGTTTGTTACAGTTCTTGCACGGTATTTTGTAAATGACATTAGTTTTGCTCGTTGTCTGTATAGATACTTTCAAGTTCATTAGCTGCTGTTTTAGTGTGTTGGAGAGTTTGTGGGCTACTGTGATGCCAAGAGGTCTGAGCACTCTGGCAGTCATTTCTGAGATGTCTTTGATGTAGGGGAGAGTGGCTAGGGTTTCTGGACGCGTTTTGTCTGCTTGTTTGGGTTTGTTGCTGAGAACTTGGTGGACTGTGTTCATTGGGTATCCGTTTTTTTTTTAATACACTGTATAGGTGATTTTCCTCTGCTCTTAGTAGTTCCTCTGTGCTGCAGTGTGTGGTGGTGGCTCGTTGAAATAATGTTCTAATGAAGCTTCGTTGTGGTGATGGGATGATTTCTTCTGTAGTTCAGTATTTGGTCCATATGTGGTGTTTTCTTGTAGATGCAGGTTTGAAGTTCCCCATTAGCTGTTTGCTGTACTGTGACGTCTAGGAATGACAGTTTGTTGTTGTTTTCCTCCTCTTTAGTAAATGTTATGTCAGTAAGTGTATTATCAATGGTCTTGAAGGTTTCCTGTAATTTATTTTGTTTAGTGATGACAAAGTTGTTATCCATGTAGCGGACCCAAAGTTTGGGTTAGATGGTTGGTGGAGCTGTTTGTTTGAGTCTTTGTGTTACTGCCTCTGCTAAGAACCCTGATATTGGAGATCTCATGGCTATTCTGTTGGTGTGTCTGTAGGTTTTGTTGTTGAAGGTGAAGTGGGTGGGAAGGCATAGGTCCACTAGCTTGATGATATTTTCCTTGCTGATGAAGTTGGTAGTTCAAAGTTTGTGAGAAGATTTGTAGCTCAGGTGCTCGTTGTTGTGGTTCTGTTCGCCGAGCTGGGAATTTGTGTTGCAGACGTTTCGTCCCCTGTCTAGATGACATCCTCAGTGCTTGGGAGCCTCCTATGAAGCACTTCTGTGATGTTCCCTCCGGCATTTATTGTGGTTTGTCTCTGTTGCTTCCAGTTGTCAGTTCTAGCTGTCTGCTGCAGTGGTCGGTATATTGGGTCCAGGTTGATGTGCTTATTGATTCAATTAATATGCACATTGACCTGGACCCAATATACCGACCACTGCAGCAGACAGCTAGAACTGACAACTGGAAGCAACAGAGACAAACCACAATAAATGCCGGAGGGAACATCACAGAAGCGCTTCATAGGAGGCTCCCAAGCACTGAGGATGTCACCTAGACAGGGGACGAAATGTCTGCAATACAAATTCCCAGCTCGGTGAACAGAACCACAACAAGAAGTTGGTAGCGTTTGGTGTATGTGTCTTTGGTTCTTTTATTACTGTAGGAGAAAGTGAGGACTGCAGATGCTGGAGACCAGAGTTGAAAAATGTGATGCTGGAAAAACACAGCAGGCCAGGCAGCATCCAAGGAGCAGGAGCATAAGCCCGAAACGTCGATCCTCCTGCTCCTCGGTTGCTGTCTGGCCTGCTGTGTTTTTCCAGCATCACATTTTTCAACTCTTCTATTACTGTAGTCCATGTTTCCTTGGCCAGATTGATGTTGATGGATGTGAACAGGGCTGTTACATCAAAGGAAACAATTATTTCATCCTCTTCTATCTTGGTGTGTTTGATAGTCTTCAGGAATTCTTGGGTGGTTTGTTCTCACCCACTTAACCCCAAAAATAACACACAGTTTCATTCATTGGTCGCTCACACCCAAATGTTAGATACAGGTAAAGATCCAATATTGTTATAGTGTATTATTGTATGTCTCTATTGTGGCAGGACTATAGTTTCTTAGATAACATTGGTGCTTTAAAAGTGATGGTCTTGGTAAAGTTAAGGATTCTCAGTAAGCAGAAACAAGTAGTGAGGTTTTGTATAATTGATCTTTCAAAAGGTCAGTTCCCAAGAAACTCAAAAGTTGATACAGGTTAGGGAAAGTACTTCTCTGTATTAGTACCTTCTGTTTCAAAGTAGTATTGTTTACTGCCTTGGCTGCTTGGATGACTTGCTGCTAGTTTGATGGATTTCGGTGGAACGCTGTCTGCCACACCGTTTCTACCTCATTTAAAGGGAAAATACTGTGGATGCTGGAATCTGAAACAAAACAAGAGAATGCTGTAGAAACACAGCAGATCTCATAGGATCTGTGGAGAGTCATACCGTTCTAGGTCTGGTATGACTCTTGTTCAGAACAAGTTGATTTCCTCTTCATGTCACTTCCACAAATTAAGAGTGTTTTTTTCCCCAAATAAGAATAGTACTTACACTGATAGTCATAATCCTGTGTTAATACCTTGAGATGCCATTCTAGTTCAGATGAGAAAATGTCGTACTGCATTGTAAAGTTGATAGATTTTGCTTACGTACACTAATCACATATTGAGTTTGGATGTTCCCTTTTTTTGCAGGGTGAAAACATATGTAGACCAGTTGGAATGCTGTAGTTCCTGAGTTTATCTTCTATCCCCCTTTTTGTAACAAAAAATATTGTGTGAATTCCCTGGGTTACTGTGAATGTCCGTATTTAATTAGGTGTTTGTTTGGGACGTAGGATTACCTAAAGCTTAAAATGTCAAAGGACACCTGACTTGCAATGGTCATTTTAAAGTCTGTGCACAGTTTTCAAAAGGTTTAACTGCAAGTTCATAATATACAAGGACTAATTTAACACAGGCCCAGAAGTTTGTATTTAGATATTATGCTTAGATTTGGAGGAACGTTTGCCTTACCAAAATGTAGTGCTTTGATCAGACATATACTTAAAAGTTAAAAAAAATAGTGGAAATGATCTGAAAGTTTGGGACGAGACAGCAAAAGTTAAACAGTAACATTGGCTCATATTAAACACCATGAATCTGAAGGAAGGCAAATGAGGTGTAGATACTAGTACTGTTCAGTTCAATTCACTCAAAACTGAGCTGGTTCTTAATTATTTAAGTGATTTATTTTGCTCATTCATCAATACTGTTCAAGAATTGAAGTAATGGTGTGATTTTACTGGCTGTGAAAATCTCTCTCCTAGTCAAATAAGCTCTAGGGTTGCTGCTTCATTTTGACAGTGATAGTTGTTGCTTTCAATTAAAATAAGAACATTCAATTTTTGACTGTCCTTAGCTCATTCCACCATTTTGTTATGTTTTGCATTTCATGTATAGTTTGTGATGCTTTTGTTTTACATTGTGTTTCTTGATGGTTTGTCTGCAGAAGAGCAGAATTGCTGGTGTGATTTTCTCGAGTACGTTTACAAAAACGCATCCTTCATTTATTACCCTCCAGTGGTATATGTAATTCTATTTATCCTATTACCAAGAGATCCACTCAGTCTGCCTGTATTTGGTGCCAAATGAAGTTTGTCTTTGCTATATTTGTTTTCCGTATCTAACCAAGGCAGGTTAATTTTTCAATGTCAGTGTAGGATTTTTATTTAAACTGCTAAACAAAAGACTATCTTGGGGATTATGGAGAACACAGAAATAATGCTCAGCTTCGCCAAATAATATTCAGGTTTATTTGCTTTGTAGTCAACTGATTTTTCTTTCTCTAATTGTTAGGTATTTCATTCCCACCATGTTGGTTCCTTTCTTTATGGCATGTGGCAAATCAAAGTTTACAGAGTAGTTGTGATTTAAGTGAACAGGGGAAATTTACTTCTTCATTCTATACCCTCATATACCCCACAAGGAACCACTCAAATAACTCAAGAGCTTTTTATGTCCACTGTGTACTTTTAAAGATTTTATGTTTGATGTATTCCAGTATGTGAGCTGATTTCTTCCGACCCTTATGATAATATCTCATTGTGACTACTTCACTTCCTTTTTTCATGCTGTTGGTGCTAGTCACACTGGCATTGTCCAAGCAAGTCAGTCAGATCTTATAATACATTATTTAGTTAGCCCATTTATCAAGGATTTCCTTCACTGAATCAAAGCCATTTAATACCCTCTTTCAACCTCTTCCATCAGGCAGAAGATACAGAAGCTTGAACACACATACCAACAAGTTCAAGAACAGCTTCTTCCTTGCTGTTATTAGATTGTTGAATGGACCCCTCTAATTTCACGCCTAATATTGATCTTGCTTTGAGCACCTCCTGTGCATCCGTAATCTTGTATGGGTCACTCTGTCTAAGCACCCTATAATCTCCATGTCCTTGTATGTTGTGATCTGCCTGTACTGCATGCAAAACAAAACTTTTCACTGTACTGAGGTACATGTGACAACAATAAATCAAATCAAATTTTGTTCACCAGGTACTGATTAAACACAAGCTTAAAGAGGTATTTCCATGAACAGCAGTGACTTTAGGATGATGGCAACTTTATCTTTACCTTCCTTGTGGACCCTGATATTCTGACATGAGTGACTTGTAAAAATCAAAAGGAATTCTCTCCAGAATATGTTAGTTAATTACTCTGGGATAAATAGAAAATGTGTTGAAGCACTGTTTTCAGATCTTCAGGAGGATTCTACTCCATTATATTTTATATTGATAGGGTCATATCTTAGAACCTTCTTCCTAACACCTTGCTTCACCCTGCTCCCATCAAAAACTTCCTCAAAACTGATCTCTTTGTTTCACACCATCTTTTTACTGCCTTATACCTGGGAAAATTAAACAATAGGAGGTGCTATATAATCTCAAATGGCTCTCTCTTTTTTCTTACATTGTAATTCATATTTCAAAAATCATCAGGTGATGCAACATGGATGCAGACCACTCAGCCCCTTGAGCCTGTGCCACTGTGAAGCATTTTGGGTGTTTTACGATGTAAAGGAGACTATATCAGTGCAAGTCTTGAGCAAAAGTTTCTGACTTAAACAATCTGCTCTAGCTGCCACATTATTTTGCTGTCCCTGTAGCCTCTTCAAATGAGGATATTGCCATCTCCAGATCTTACCATATCCCAACATTCATCAAATTTCATTAAGCCAATTTTATGAACAAAGCTTTACATAAAACACTGTGCAATATCTTAATCTGGATAATCCATGCCCTTACACTGCAGGAGACCTTGTGTGCATTAATCTAGATTACACCTTTATTAACATGACTGAATACATTACAAGGTAAATGAACAATCAAGGGCGAAGTTTGGTTTAAATATCCTACAACTGACTTAAAATAATTCACTTGCTATTTATTTTATAGAATTATGTGCACCCTGAATTTATTGCAAAACATTTTTGAAGAATTGCCACTTAGTTGAATGAGTGTGGTTCTGTTCATGCTCATTTAATGGTCATTGAGTGATATTGCCCAATTAGTGTCAGTTAGTGACAAATAATGTGTAGTCTCATGTTAAGATCCCTTATCAACTAGGAACTTGCCCGAGAAGCTCCTTTCACAAAGTCCCTTAGCAGCTGTTGGAGAGATGTGTATCCTATTTGTCTGTGTTGGATTTGAAGCAGACCCATAAATGATGAGGGCAGATTTTAATCTGCTGTGCCATCCAGTTCTTTCATGAATTTAAATCATTTCTAAAATTAAAGGCAATAAAAGAAAATCAGTTTTATTAGCTTCTAAAAATATTCCATATTTTGTACAGCTTCTGCACTATATTTCTCTGCAGTGTGTCTTGCACAATATTAATTGAAAAATGTGATTGACAGCAGCTTTATTTGAAGAAGTTAGCATAACAATTAATTTAGTAGGTAAGGATCAAATCTAAGTGATTAGATATGAGTTATATTTGGCAAGTGTTTTATAAAATTTGGATCAAAATTGTCTGCCATGTTATGCAATGTATTTGAAAAGACTATGGTACAACAGAAAATTTTCACCCTGGCTGTAAGTGTACAGGTTTTAGGTGCAAGTTCTAAGAGCAATGCCTGTTTTCATTCTTCTATTGGCCAATTTGTACCATCTTAATGGTACCACCCCATTAAAGAAGCATTGAATAAGGAGAAAACTTCATTCAATTTTATTAAGACAAAAAATGGAATTTCTGAAAGTTGGTTAGTTATGTCTCGCTTTTAGGGGAAGGAAGGAATATGATTATTCCTCAAGCCATTTTTTTCTATTCATTGTTGTCATCATCACACAATTGCATCATTGTCAGTCTGACTTCTGTATATTACTATTATCACCTTGCTGTGTCAATAACCTCTTCTCCAGTTCTTGAGATGTTTTGGTCAGTTGTATCAGTTACAATTAATAAATTATTAGGAATGATGACATTGGTCCTGTGATATTAGTCCTAACTTTCTAGTTTAAAAGGTTTTCTAATTCCATTTGCTATAGTGCATTATGTTAAAAAAAACTTTTAAAACTTTTACTGCTGGTCAATTGTTGTAAAATAATGGGAGACAAAATCTAATATTTTCAAATCATGCCTTAATGTTTGAGTTCAAGAGAATATTGGTTACTGGTTAGTGGTAGAATTTCTTCAGATTAGTTTTAGTAATGATGCTAACTAATTACAACTTGATCAGAACAACAACCAGCAATGTGCACCTGAATTCAGTGGTTACCTACTGACTTCGGTCATAGACAGGTGTACAGAACAAGTCCATCTGTTATATTCCTTGTAAGTATAGTTCATTTTTAGTAGTTCAGCTTTGTTATTGTGAAGTAAATGTAATCTAATTTGCTGAATTCTCATATCAACACCTAATCTTTCTGCCAGGATATATGTGAACAGAAAAATACGCTGGAAATCTTAATCCTAAACATGTGGAGTGAAGAAAATATGAATGGTGAATTTTTTAAACAGTTGTGGGTGATACAAGAAGAATACTTAAGTTTGGTGATGCAAAAGCACAGCATAGAAGTTAGTGAGAGAACATAGTTACTACAAATGAAAAAATTTTAATTTCTTTTCTTGCACAGTGACACAACTGCAAACAAATTTGACCACAGTGCAGGAGCTTCTGGAACAGCAACAAGAGAGATTACAAGAGCTGTCGCAAGAACTGACTGGTACCAAGGTAACTATCATGACAAAGTCAGAATACTGTATTTCAGAAAAAGTCTTCACCCAGTTGTGTCTAACTGAATTTGGGATGTCAATCATAAGAAATAAGAGTAGGTATAGGCTATATGGCCCCTGAAGTCTGTTCTGCAAGCCATTGTAAAACAAATCTATAACGTGCAGAATGATCATGAAACTGAAACAAGGGGACAACTTAATCGAGCACAGTCTTCAACTTGTAGATATGTTCTCATCAACCTCTTCAGTAATGTTACACCCATCTATGAAGCAGGTGAAACTTGAACTAGGGCCTTCTGGTTCAAAGGTAGGGACCACAAAGGTACCATTGTGCCATAAGATCCCAGTCCCTTGTACTTTCACTATCTTAATCTAATTTGTTTGTTTCTTCCAGAGCTGTCGGTTGTTTATAAGGTTGTGACTGTATCAAGTATTTGCTTCAAATCACTTAGCAGTGACCCCCAAATTGAAGTGCAGCTCTAGCTCCTTCATGAATCCATCAACCTCTTCAAAGAAACCTATTAATATGAAACTTGTGCCTTAGATGTCTAGTACCTCAGTTGATACACTGCAGCATTTAATGAGCTATTATTACAGTCACTTTGTGTGTGTCCCTTTGATTCCTTTGAAGCTTCCTTTTCTTCTCTTTGCAAACAATTTTGCAAATTAATTGTGTCATTGCACCAAAAAGATTCCCTTTGTGGCTTGTCCAAGACAGAAATTTGGATAGAACCATTTAAGTTATCTAGTTACTTGGGCACTGCTGAAGATCTGCTCTGAGTTCAGTTCCATCAGGCTTTCCTTCACAACCTAATCATTAATAGTATAAAATAATTGCTGCCAGTGAGTTATATTATGTCCATACCACTATTCCTCAAATGGTACAAGATTTGTAGGAAGGAAGGGAAAAGCAAATAGAAAGAATAGTAAATTTGATGCTGAACAAATAGATCTCAAATGCTTCAGCAAAACAAAATCAATGGAGAACTCTAGTTAAAGTATAGTTATTTATAAGCAATGTGTTTCGACATACTATAACAGATCTCTGGGCCACTTGGGATTTGAATCTCTTGGCCAGACGTAGGGATGCTACCATTGTGTCATAGGACCCACCGAAGCAGGGCATATATACTTTGATCAATAAAAGAAATTGAGAAGGGAGTGTAACCTGAGTGAAATTAATGAAATGAGGATAACAAATTGGGCTGAGACTTTGTAAGGATGAAATATCTAGACTTTAAACCATGGAATCCTGAGCAGTTATAGACAGTGTTCATCAGATGATCAGCTGGATGTCTTTCTATGTCATTGAATTAGAGCAACTTTAGCTTGAATTAAAAAGAAAGACCTGCCAACACTGGTATCATCCCCTACACTTACTTCATGTTAGCATTCATGCTGCTCAAAGACCAGACACACTGATGAAGCAAAAGCTATTGTCTATTGATGTCAGCCGTATCTGTGGTGTTGTTTCCTACATTTCTCTTTATCTCTCCATCTCCCCCTCCATCCAACTCTTCCTGCTGCTATCTACTGAAAAAAAAATGAAATTTAAGAACAGATCTTGGTCAAATTCAACAAACGATGATTGTTGCTGCGCTTCCACTACTATCACTACGTTATGAGTAAAATACAAATGGGTTGTACTAATCTTTGAGGGTTGTATGATTAAATTAAGATTTCTGAAATTTTGCTTGGTATTTTTGGAGATAATTTTTTTTCAAAAGTTCCATGGTGGTTTTAGAAGCTTAAGTACTTGGATAGTGCCTGTGGTGTGACAGATTGTACCTGGTCTCTGGAGTAAATGGATTTAATAAAGTAAAAGGCCTTTTCTCATTCTCTAATTCACTTTTATCTGTACTTGTGCTGTGTTTAGGACTAGTAATAACAGCCATGATGTTTCACCAAGCTGGATTAGTAAATGCTAATATTGCAAACATTCTATTGACTTTGAAGCTTTATTAGCATCAGAAAAATGAGCATGACTTGGCCATCACGCAGACAGAATACTAAATCCAGATCAAGGAGAAGATGCTGGTGCTGTTTCATACAGGCCTCTCCGACCTGTCAGGTCCAGCACATTGCGGTTCAGTTATGTAAAGTCTACACCAAAAAAGACAAGTGCAAAGAATTATTTTCCCCAGTTTTATATGAATCATAATGGCATTGGAAAGTTGCATTTTCTAGGTTTAATCATGATGTAACATTTTTGTGATTTGACCCTCTAGGTTAATGTCTAAAAATGGGGACTTCAATTAGAAGCCACTACTGTTTATAATTAAACTAAACTGGATACGAGGAATGTTTTCCAACTATATTTCTGCCTTAATTTGTTTACTTACTAAATACTGATTCATGCTTTTGTTGTGTTCAAAACTGACATCAGACACTGCTCTCACAGTCACTCTCCCATCCTCCACCTATCATACCGCCAGCTCAGCCGAAATTCTGCAGTTCATTTCTTAACCAGAGGCATTTCTCAGTCACTCTTCACTCAATCCCATCCTTGGCGTGGTTGATAGCACACACAACTCTGAGTCACATGGATCCAGGTTAAAATCCCACTCCAGGCTTGAAGCACAAAATTAAGATTGACACCGCAGTGCAGTGCTGAGGACTGTTAATGATCCCAGCTTTCATATGCTGCTGTGCCAGATGGGTATACAAGATTATAAGGCACTATTTTGCAGAAAAGCAGATGAATTCTTCCTGGTGTCCAGGCCAATATTTATCCCACATTTAACATTGCAAAAACAGATGAACTAGTCTTTGATCTTTTCATTTTGCGGTTGCCAATCCACATTTACTCTGTGTCTACCAAAAACTCAAGTCTCAATTTCTTGCTGTCACATCCAAATTGCTTTGCACCCCAGCCCTACCAGTCTCCCAAACCTCGATGTTCTTCATTCCTCCAAGTCTTGCACGTTCCTCTTTCACTGTGTGTGCCACAACTGAGGAATTAAACATCAAATTCCCTCTAAAGCTTTTCAGCCTCCACCTGCTGTCCTCCCTTGTTACCTGAAACTCACCTCTGTAAGTAAGTTTGTGGGTAATTGAACCTAGCTCAGGAACTACTAAATAGACCAGAAGTCATGAAGATGTTTGAGATGTGTTGATGAGCATAGCTTGAGTAGGTTCCCCTAGCAGCACGTGCTGAACCTCCTGATGTCCACAGGAAAACATCTTCCTCCATGAACACTGCCAGCTAATGACTGGAGAAACACTCAATTGACTCAGGACCATAAAAAACAAACAAACCCATGTGCTGGTCTGAAATTACATTCTGTTATGGCGATATAGTCCACACTGTACTAACTAACACTGAGAAGTAACAGCATTCATGCCCGCGTCCTGGATTCGTCTGCTTCTGACTGCCTTTCTTTTTTTTTCCTCTTTCACTTACTTTTACTTCTGCTCTTTTTTTATGCTTTTATTCTTTTATTTTCTTTTTTCAGCAATATCGGTCCAGACAATACCGGAGTTTCAGCAGCAGTGGGAGAAATTCCTTCACAGAGTGTGGGCAGCGGTGGGAGAGATTCCTTCCTGGAGTATGGGAGCAGTGGGAGAGATTCCTTCCTGGAATATGGGCAGGGGTGGGAGAGACTCCTTCCCCGAGTGTGAGCAGGGGTGGGAGAGATTCCTTCCCTGGGTGTGGGCAGCGGTGGGAGAGATTCCTTCCCTGGGTGTGGGCAGCGATGGGAGAGATTCCTTCCCTGGGTGTGGGCAACGGTAGGAGGGATTCCTTCCTGAGATGTAGGCAGCGGTGGGAGAGATTCCTTCCTGAGGTGTAGGCAGCGGTGGGAGAGATTCCTTCCTGAGGTGTAGGCAGCGGTGGGAGAGATTCCTTCCTGAGATGTAGGCAGCAGTGCGAGAGATTCCTTCCTGAGGTGAAGATAGTGGTGGGAGAGATTCTTTCCTGAGGTGAAGATAGTGGTGGGAGAGATTCTTTCCCAGAAATGTGGGCAGCAGTGTGAGAGATTCCTTCCTGAGGTGTAGGTAGCAATGGGAGAGATTCCTTCCCGAATTGATTTGATTAGATTAGTTACAGTGTGGAAACAGGCCCTTCGGCCCAACAAGTCCATACCGACCCACCGAAGTGCAACCCACTCACTACATTAGCCCCTTCACCTAACGCTCTTGGCAATTTAGCTCGGCCAATTCACCTAACCTGCACGTTTTTGGACTGTGGGAGGAAACCGGGGCACCCGGAGGAAACCCATGCAGACACAGGGAGAATGTGCAAACTCCACACAGTCTTTCAGTTGCCTGAGGCGGGAATTGAACCCGGGTCTCTGGGACTGTGAGGCAGCAGCACTAACCACTGTGCCATTGTGCCGCCCACATTGAAATACAACTGGTGGTGGTTTAACCTGAGGGAAGAGTCTGTCATTGAAACCTCAGCTAGTGTAGGAACTGAACCCACACTCTTAGTGTTACTCTGCATTACAAACCAGCCACCCAACCAACTGAGCTAACTAACCCCCTGTTGTGGGCAGCGGTGGGAGCGATTCCTTCCTGAGGTGTAGGTAGTGGTGGGAGCGATTCCTTCCTGAGGTGTAGGTAGTGGTGGGAGAAGTTCCTCAGCAGGCTGAGGGGTGGGCTTTGTGGTTTTGTGTTTTTCTGGTGATGAGGGCTCATGGCGGAGGCAGTGGGGGTGGGGGGGGGGGGCGGGGGGGGGAGTCGTCTTTTCCTTTGGCAATTTCTTTCATTTCTGCTTCTATTTTTAATCCTGTCTTTTGTATACTGCGATTGTGCCAGAAATGATGACTTTGTATATTTTCCACTGTACTCCTGTACTCCAGTACACATGACAATAACAATCTAGCTGTAATGGAAGTCAGTGATTTGCCACCAGGTTGACTGTACATATTTCCATCAGAACCTGGTAAGTGACCCAAGTCAGGGTCCTGGTATCAGTCTAACACACAGAACCTGTGTAGTCCATAACCAGTCGAGGATTGGTCACTTGCTCTAAAATTGGAACATGAGAAACCACTCCAGTTGTGACTGTGGACATCAGAGTAAGACCATTAGCAGCAGCACCGCCACCACCATCCTGCACCCTGAGAGATCCTCTCCTGATGGCAATGTCTCCATTCACACTGTATCAGCTGAAGCTGTTGAATGAATCGTTAGCCTGTGTGTCAAGTTGTAACTGCTTTCTGAACTGCATTCATAACAAATACTAAATCCTACTTCAGCTCAACAGCAACTTCTGTCATCTTATATTGCTGTAAAATGTCTTGAGATATTTCCTGTGGAGGTGGTGATAATGTTGCTGGGCTAATTCATCAAGCACCCCACTAATGTTCTGGGGATCAGGGTTCAAATCCCACCATGGCAGATGGTGAAATTCAAATTGAAGTTTTAAAAACTGGAATTAAAAAGCTAGTCTAGTGGCAGACATGAAGGGCTTTTGCCCGAAATGTCGATTTTCCTGCTCCTCGGATGCTGCCTGAGCTGATGTGCTTTTCCAGCACCACTCTAATCCAGAATCTGGTTTCCAGCATCTGCAGTCATTGTTTTTATCGAGTGGCAGGCATGTCAATTGCCATTAAAAATACCCATCTAGTTCACTAATGCCCTTTTCAGGAAGAAAATCTGCCGTCCTTTCCTGGTCTGGCCTACATGTAACTCCAGATCCACAGCAATGTGGTTAACACTTCCTGTCCTCTGGACAATTCAGGATGGCCAGTCAATGCTGGTCCAACCAGTGACACCCATATCATCCCAAAATTGTAAGAAAAAATTTTAAAGACTCCCTATAAATGCAGCTTTTTGTTAAAGTGGATTGTTGAATTAAAGTTCTCTGCCTTTTCTATTTTGAACTGAAATAGCTTCACAATGAGGATGTAGAAGGGACCCTCAAACAAATCAGATGTGTAACTGGAGAAAACTGTCTAACATTTCTGTGCTATATATATAGTAAACATTCAGAGTTGAAGTGCTTCCCTGATTTTAGTTAGAGAAGTGGAAACCTCTAATTGTTGACACTTGAAAAATCTTAGAAAAATGTCTGCTTAATGGGGCAAGTATATCGAGAACTAGCGCATGTTGTTCGAAAATGCAAAGTTTATTCCAATGATGTTTGCCTTTATCAACTTTTAGAGCCTCGTGAGGCTGAGGTTACTACCGAATTGAACATGCACAAGATTCATTCAGTTCCTTTCAAACCATCAGAAAGCATCAAAGATTCTCTCTGATGTGTTGCTACAGTCTGTTAACTTATAAATCTGCACATTTCTCTCCACTTGTGAGTGATGAAAGTAAGAAACAATGAGTGAAGCCAAAAACTGGGGGTCTGAATATGAAAAAAAATTTATAGTTGTGGTGTAAGTCATCATCGGTTCCTTGCCAGCCTTCCAATTGTCCAGATGCATGCAAGCATAACCTCCCTCAAAGATCCCACTTCAAACATAAGCATTCATATGTTTCTTTTATGCTGAAGTTATACTCAATGGCCTGGAGGTTGTGTTCAAATGAGTAGTAATGCCATTTACAGTTGACATCGAAGTAAATTGTAAACTTAGCCAAATTGTTGGTACAGGTGAAACTCCACAAGGAAGAGGATTCCCTTACTGTGTGAGCTTGCACCATTGTGGCTCTGCAGAATTTATTAATGCAAGCAAAAATGGCAGAGTTCATGGTGCAGTGAATGGAAGGAATGCCCAAAGAAACTTCAAAACTAAACTGCTGCAGTATCTGTCAAAACTGATTCATATCAAAGAGTAATTGGAACAAAAAAATTAAGGAAAGAATTATTTTGTACATTACGCATACAAGTTTATACATTTTTTTCAAAAGCTAAATGAATGATATTCATTTTAAAAGATCATAAATATATGCACTTTTTTTTAAACAATAATGTTAAAAAGTCTCAATGATTTAAAAGGTCAAAACCCCCACCCATAGCCTTATTAAAAATAAATGATTTATGGTAATAGTGTCCTCACTGGCCAGGACCATTTACTTATTTGCAAAGTAACTCTAGTTTCCCCTCTGTCCTAGAAAGTGTGTAGGAAAAATATTTACATATGAACAGCCCCAAGTTCTCATCAGTGTTAGTTCTTTGCTTCTAAACATGAGGTCAGAAAGTGTAGTTACAAAGTTCCAGAGAGCATGGAATGGCTCAGGGCAACTTTGAGTTATTTGGAACAGAGCACGCCTTCCAAATTTCCTGTGCCTCTCACCCAGAGCTGTGCGGCAAACATCGATATCTTTGCCATCATTAGTACAGCCAAATTAGGGCCTTGCATTGATGTGTACCACTAATATGAGATGTGCATTACCAAGTTCCAAACTTGCACCATTTCAGACTTGCCTATTACTTGCTGCTCATTTGCACAATTTTTCAAGTACAGTAGATCCACAACTGGTACAAAGCTGATTTTTAAAAATTTGGTATAAAAGGGTTTGTGTGTTCTATTGGGTGATGCCTTTAAATGTCAAAAGAAAGAAGAGACACATAAAATAATGAGTCCTATTGCAATATTAAATGTTACTTAAGTATTGAGAGGACTAGTGTGTAGAGTTCCATTCAGAAAGGGGAAGCTCGTTCTGGTTCATCGCAGACTCTAAATTTTGGCTGCCCACTCACAGCACTGCAGGATTATTTTACTAATGCTACAGTAAAATTGATATATTTGAAGAGTCCGAGGCAATTCTAACAAAACACCTGCTCTGGACAGAAATTATCCTGATCCAAAAGCAGGGCACAGGGTTAATTGCTTTGAATAAGACATTTCTTCTGGTAAATGGTGGAGGAACCATTACCTACAAAAAATGACACAGAAGGAGGTGTCTCTCCCCTTCACAGAGCCTGTTGAAAATTGGCAGGTGTTACAATCCATCTTGGACCTGGCATAAACTTCAATGTGTGTGAGACAAAGGTTCTAACAACGGTGAAATAACACAATAGGCAGCTCATATTACAGTGCTCAGAATTAATTTCAAACTTACTTCGGAAACATAAGGGCCCTATATCAAAGCCAATGTGGAAAACTGCAGAATTGTTTCCAGGTGCTCAGTGAGTGACTAGCAACACATGTTTCTTATAGCAACCACTTATTGTTGAGACTTAGGGGTTTATGACTGTTCGGTTGTTAACATTACTTAAGTGATAACAGTTGGCAGCTCCCCAGCCCTATGAGGCCGATTTATCTCTACGCACACATTCAAGGCTATGGTCCAGGAATATATTGATCAATACCCAAATATTGTGAATTTTCCCCTTGTATTCTGCTGATAGGTTCTGTGTTAGATGTTTGGATTAAAAACTCCCACTCTCCTTCCAAAAACCCATACTGACTCAAGAGTACTTTCTTGTCTGATGTAATTATAGAAAGACAGATGTTCCAAAGCTATAATTTAAACACAACCTCGTGTTTTGAACTGTAGAACCCATAGAAATGGTGAGCCCCAGTTGTATGGCTACCATCACGCAAATTGCAGAGTGCAGACATGTTTATGTTGAATTGAATAATGGAAGGGTCTTGTGCAACACTGATCATGTTTTCGGCCAGAAACTTCTGGTTCAAGTCCCACCTGTATCATAACACATTCATATTGGGGTGGCACGGTGGCTCAGTGGGTTAGCACTGCTACCTCATGGTGACAGGGACCCAGGTTCAATTCTAGCTTTTGGTGTCTGTCTGTGTGGAGTTTGCACATCCTTCCTGGGTGCTCTGGCTCCCTCCTACAATCCAAAGATGTGCAAGTTAGGTGGATTGGCCATGGGAAATGAGGGTTACAGCGGGGACGGTCGATGTGGATGCGATGAGGCGAATGACCTGTTTCCACACTGTAAGAATTCTATGATTCAAGGTAACTGATAAATATAAACTGTCCTACTCCTATCTCGTCCAATCGTACATCTAGCATATATATATCGTGCAATTTTTCATTCTCTACCTTGGATATCCTGGGCACGCTGATAACAAGTGTATACTTTTCATACAATAATGGGGTGATGCAGTTTATACGGTTGTAACCTGGACTTGTGTTATCACCCAAGTAATCCTCTTCACAGCAACACCTGTCTCACAGACTTGGCCTGAAGTAACCAATTGTTCCATAGACACTGAGCCGAGGTTGCAACTTCCAAACTTCAGCATTGGTTCAATCATAAAAATGGTCTATTTACTTAATTGATAATATAACGAGAATTAGCACTTTGAATTGGAGATTTTATGAAACTAGTGATGAGGAGAAATTCTGATATATTTTGTATTTTTATTAACTAAAAAAGCACGCAGTCTTTCAAGACGGAAAATGCAGGGCAGCCCTCATTAGGTCAAAGCAAGTCTCTGAGCAATTGCCAGTGAAGGTCATGAACCTGTAAGGCTGACCCCGTCTTTCTATCTCCCCAAAGAATGCCTGACATCTTGAGTGTTTCCAACAATTTGTTTTTTCAGATTTTCAGCACCTGCCGTATTTTACTTTGACAGTTCAGTTTTAATTGGTTTGACGTTTGTTCATTATGACCTAATTCCTTTTTTAAACTGAAAAAAAAATGTTGATTCCCCGTTTGGTTTTTTATAAACTAAAATAACATGCAGAAGTAGTGTTGGGATTAATATGAGTATCTTTTCTTAACATAGTGGTTTTTTTGGTAATTTTTTTGTAAATTCTGCGAAAATTCTTAAAACAAGAGGTTAAAGAGAAAGCAAGTTGCATGTGTCATTTCTCTTAAACCACTCTAAGACAATCTTGTTTGTGGGAGTTTGTTTTGTGCAAATTTCCTGCCCTGTTTCCAACATTAGAATAGTGAAAATGCTTTGAAAAGTACTTCATTGGCTAGAAAGTGCTTTGAGACATTCCAAAATCGTGATTAGTGCTACATAAGTGCAGTTTGGTCTATCTTTTTCTTCTATAGTTATCATTCACAATGTTTGGTGCAGAAGTGGACTCATGGTTAACCTTTCCCCATTGCTAGAAATCTGTTATCAGCCGGAAACAAGTTATTTTCAGCTCCAGGATAACAGGATTAACAGCAAGAGTTTGCGACTTCTATTCAGTGTCTTCTAATGATTGTTGACCCAGTAACAGCAGACCAACTCAGATAGTCGCTATCCACATCCATCATACAGCTCTCTCCTCAGGATTCACTGAGTTAATTTGGTCAATTTCGCCGTAGCCCATTTCATATGTAAAGTTAGCATAAAATTGCTTTTAGTTAATGTTTGCTGTGATAGCAATGCAGCATAATACTCTCTGAAAATTTGGCCAGAAAGCACGGGTGTTGTTTTTTTTTTCCCTGAATGATTTTCAGAGTTGGTAGGGTTCATGTTCCCAAGTTATTGTTCTTTGACTTTGACAGAAATCCTTTGTATAGATAATAGAGAACAGCTGGGATCTAGCTTTATTGTGATGCTGCTGTGCGATAATAACCTGCAAATCTTCAACCAAACCTGAACATGAGCAGTCCCACTCAAGTGAAATACTGGTCTCTGTGAAACCATAGTCCTAGTTAAGAAACTATATGTCAGTGAAATGTTACCATTTGGGACTTTTTCAGATACTTTTTCTCAATGGCTGGATGCCACTTCCAATAAGCAACCTGAGTCTGTAATGTACTAATTCCTTGATGTTCCACTGTCATGTATGATTTAACATGCCATGATTTAACATTTTACATTGAAGAATACATAATATATCCATCATATTTGTCTATTACTGTTATAAATTTGAAGGCGTGTATTATACCTTTAAGAGAGAGTAAATGCTGTCCTGAACTGAGAGCTTACAAGCACCTGTGTGTATGACTAGATGGCAATCCCAAACTGTACTGGAAAATTGAAAATATGTAACATTTGGCAGTTAAATGAATCCTGCATTTTGGTTGCTGTTTTGACAGCAATTAGAATTTAACCAATCAGTTTAAATTATGCCCCAGGATGCAAAAACTCAATTGAGTTTGAATTAATTGTTTTGCCAACATCGAACCGATGAAATGGTCCGATGTTGGGGGGTGTAAAATGTGGGCATTTTGAAAATTGGTAAGAGAGCAACTGCTGTCGAGACTGAAAGGCATGAAGAGCTAACAACTTGCTCTCCAAGTAATTAGGAAACTCTCTATCAAAGGTGCCTTTTCATATGAAACATACTTGCAATAAAAATAAAGAAGACGACCCAGGGAGGTCCTCAGTCGGAAGAAGAAAGATACTGAAGATGATAGTGGCTGTGTGGTTTTGAAATTAAGTTGATGTAATTTTAATAAATGTGTTATTGGAATAGTAAATTGTTATAGAGTTGGAGGTAGCTACTAAGCAGTTAAGAGAAAGACAGGCTTAGAATTGTGAGTAGTTGTTTAATCTTCAGTTTTAGAGTTAAAATATAAATTGATGATATTTTCTTTGAACAGTGGAATTTGTGAGTTTTCTGTCACTCATATTTTAACAGATTACGAGGTGAGGTGAGCTTTTCTGGCTATTTGCCTTTATTAACAGAGGGGTTCACCTTCAGAGGTAGAAAATAAAAAGGCGCTTCTTTGTGTACAGGTTAAAAAAAAGCTTGATCAGATTTACCTACAGGTGCTAAAAATATATCGAAGGAAGAAGGCATGATCCAATGCTAGAAGGAATACAACAACAACACCCATTGTCCACTGTTTCTGATGGTGCATCACCATATTAGTGCTACACTTCAACAACATTCTGGATTTTATGTATATACTTGCAGTGCTCTCAAGTATGCTTTAAATTTCTGTCAAGAAGATCGCTTAAATCCACATTCCCCAGAATTTTTTGTTATGTTTCATTATTGTTTATGCTGTGATCACGTTGTGTACAACTGAGGCATGTGTGGAGTGATAACTGAGTAGGGCTCACTTCCTCTCTGTTTAAACAAAGCCAAGGCCTTTAACAAGAATAAGAACAGGGCATTCCTTGGACCAGTGCACTCTCCTAAGTGTGATATCTACAGGGTATGTCCTTCTGCTGGCTTTCTGCCAGAGCACAAGCTATGAGTCTATTTTGTCACAGACTTAACCATTGAAGCTGCCTGAATAGTTTCTATTTATCTCTTGGGAGAAAATGTACATTCAATGGTCCTGAAAATTGAAACAAGAGCTTGACTTACTACTAATAACCACCAACTGGCTGAGGCTAGGACAATATTTTTCAAATTGGGGTCAGATCAGCATTAGTAACAGGAGACCTATAGGTTGATTAACACCTTGTGTATTCATTGTTGAGAATAGGGAAAGGGTGGTGAATAAATAGCATAAAAATTTAAAAATATAATATGATTTGTGTAAGAAGATATTAGTTATATAACACTACCAATAGCATATTCTGTTGAAAATATATCTTAATTTTTTTATTTCCCTTTGAAATTAAACCCAATTATTCTGCTTTCTTTAGGTTGCTTCTTCAACAAATTGGCTTCTGGAGACTCAGAATGTGAATGAATTGAAAGCTGAAATCACCTCATTGAAAGGGCTTCTCCTAAGCAGGTAAAGGTAACCTAGATCGGTGCTGAAATTTGTCTGAAAGGACCCTTTTACTCTGAGTGCAAAAGAAATGCATTCACTAAAAGTTTTTTAAAGCCACTCAGTGACAATCATTAAGATCAGCTTCCCCAAAGTCTAATGGGAAGAAGAAAACTGAAAAAACTGCAGATGCTGTAAATCCAAAACGAAAACAGAAATTGCTGCAAAAGCTCAGCAGGGCTGGCAGCATTTATGGAGAGAAATCAGAATTAACATTTCAGATCGTGTGACCCTTCTGTTCTCACTCGTCCCGAAATGTTAACTCTGATTTCTCTCCACAGATGCTGCCAGATCCGCTGAGCTTTTCCAGCAATTTCTGTATTTGTTTCAAATGGGAAGAAGCAGTGGTCTATTGAGAACAGTGGATCCGGGTTCAATTCTTGGTCCACGCAGATAGATGGTCAAAACTTCAAGATCTCAGGCATGAGGAATCGTGGAGATCTAAAGTACAGAAAAAGGTTTGCCCCATCATGACCGCACTGGTCAAAAACAACCACCTAATTGTTCTACAGTATAGAAACAGGCCATTTGGCCCAACAAGTCCACACCGACCCTCCGAAGAGTAACCTACCCAGACCCATTTCCCTACCCTGTATTTACCTCTGACTAATGCACCTAACACTATGGGTAATTTACCATGGCCAATTCACCTGACCTGCATGTCTTTGGATTGTGGGAAGAAACCAGAGCACCAGAAGGAAACCCACACAGTCACAGCGAGAATGTGCACACAGACAGTAGCCTGAGGCCGGAATCAAACCCAGGTCCCTGGTGCTGTGAGGCAGCAGTGCTAATCACTGAGCCACCATGCCGCATACGAGAAAGGTGTTGTTCCCAAGCTAATGTTTAGTTATTTAGGCTATCTGTATTCTCCTGACACCTTCCTGGGAAATGACCTCATCTTTGATTCTTGGAAACAAAACCTTTACCATTGTTCTCCCAGATTGTTGCCATGGGAGATCCCCACAGGACTGTCACATCATTTTTCCAGAAACATTTTCAACAAAATGCAGGCGGGCGCACAATAAAAAAAAACTGCCAAATTAATATAATAAGGTTTTTTGAAGTTCATGGGATGTGGGCATTGCTGACTCCGCTAACACTTATCGTTCATCTGTGGTTGCCCTTGAGAAGGTGATGGTGAGCAGTCTTGAGCTGCTGCAGTCCATGGGGTGTAGGCACACCACAGAGCTTATGGGGAATGTGTTCCAGCATGTGACACAGCTCTAATGAAGGGATGATGGCATATTTCCAAGTCAGGGGTGTTTGGGATTCTCTTACTTCTACTGGCCTCGTTCCCTCTATTTGTAGAGACCATGGGTTTGTGAGGCGCTATCAGAGAAGCCTTGATGTATGACTGCAATAGTTTTAGTTTCCTTAGAATTGCCATCTATATTGTCAATGAGTGTTAGTTGTTTTCTTGGGATCAATGACCGCAGTCTACCCTGCAAATAGACCCATAGGAATTCCTATGCCAACCAATTTCTTATAATACTCAGGCATTATAATATGATCCTTTACAACATGACTTGAGGTCAGAAGTCAGACAACACCAGGTTATAGTCCAACAGCTTTATTTGAAATCACAAGCTTTCAGAGCAGTGCTCCTTGGTCATGTGAAGTGAGAGGGCATACCGATACCAAGTTTGTAAACTTATAAACTCTGTGTTAGTGTGCCCTTGCACTTCACCTAACAAGGAGCATTGCTCCGAAAGCTTGTGATTTCAACTAAACCTGTTGGATTATAACCTGATGTTGTGTGATTTTTGACCTTAACCACTGCAAGGCGTGACAGGCCCATCCAAAATTCAGAACTTCACTCCAAAAATACTCCTGCAAGATTCCAGGCTTCTCATACAATGATTCCTCCTCCTGTAATTTAAAAAACAGTAATTTTTATCCCATTTGTAAATGATTGTGTTTCATGATTCACATGTTGGAATGTTGCATGCAGTTCTGGTCTCCTTCCTATCGAAAAGATGTTGTGAAACTTGAAAGGGTTCAGAAAAGATTTGCAAGGATGTTGCCAGGTTTGGAGGATTTGAGCTATAAGGAGAGGTTGAATAGGCTAGGGCTTTTTTCCCTGCAGCGTCGGAGGCTGAGGGGTGACCTTCTAGAGGTTTATAAAATCATGAGGGGCATGGATAGGATAAGTAGACAAAGTCTTTTCCCTGGGGTGGGGGAATCCAGAACTAAAGGGCACAGATTTAGGGTGAGAGGGGAAAGATATAAAAGAGACTTAAGGGGAAACTTTTTCACACAGAGGATAGCATGTGTATGGAATGAGCTGCCAGAGGAAGTGGTGGAGGCTGGTACAATTGCAACATCTAAGAGGCATTTGGATGGGTATATGAATAGGAAGGGTTTGGAGGGATATGGGCCAAGTGCTGGCAGGTGGGACTAGATTGGGTTGGGATATCTGGTCGGCATGGACGAGTTGGACCAAAGAGTCTGTTTCTGTGCTGTATATCTCTATGACCTCACCGGGGTTGTCCAGAGATTTTTCTCTGGCTTATCAGCAGGGATTTTCATTGGTCCAATGTCTGTTTCAGCATCAGCCTTGTACAGAGGACCAAAGCCATGTGTTAGCAATGCAAGTGAAGGAAGGCTCTCAGGTTAAAGACTTCTCGCTGAGGCACTCAAGCACAAAGCAGGAAAGTTCTAA
Source organism: Chiloscyllium punctatum (assembly GCF_047496795.1). Taxonomy (NCBI): domain Eukaryota; kingdom Metazoa; phylum Chordata; class Chondrichthyes; order Orectolobiformes; family Hemiscylliidae; genus Chiloscyllium; species Chiloscyllium punctatum. The sequence continues at coordinate 5,050,988 of NC_092754.1, read as the reverse complement.
AAAAGCAAAGAGTATAAATTATTTTTAAAGTATGTGCTAGAAGCAGAATGAATATCAGGGCATAGAGCTGGAATTAAGTGAGAGCAAAAAGATAAGTTAAATAAAGTCTGAGAGGACAAAAAGATAAGTTAAATAAAGTCTGAAGTCTACAACCATAATTTTCCTCTGAGTGAATGAGATTTCACATTACAAAATTATGTTTTTACAGAACCAGACACCATTATAAATTCACTAAGTTATTAAATGTGCTATATTGCCTTTTCGACAGAGCTTGGTATGAAAACTTTGTTGGCAAGGTTTAGCAAGTTCACATTTTTCAGACGTTTCAATGACAGTCTGGCAGTGAGGACTAATAGTGCAGCCTGTAGAGGTGCAGTGTATCTCTGACTGCAGCAGTGTGTAAAATGTGAAGACACCAGAGTGGTGATATTGCTACAGAAAAGTCCTGGCCATTGTTTGTCAATGTAAGATAGAGTTTGTGATTAATGAAAGATCATCAACATCATAATTGAATGCAGAGGTTCTCTAATGAGCTTGAAATAAACAAATTTCAGAATGCGCTGTTCTTAAAATCAGATAATGATGCAGTATCTTATTTAAAGTTTATAGACTCCCCATGGAGAAAGAAAATAATTTCCTCTTTAGGCGAAAAAAACTTAGCCCCTTAGAATTGTAGTCAGGGTAATGGGGAAAGGGCAGAAAAGTGGAGTTGAGGATTATCAGATCAGCCATGATCTCATTGAATGGTGGAACAGACTCGATGGGTTGAAAGATGTGCTTCCGCTCATGCATTTGATGGTTTTGTAGTCTACGAAAGTCTCACTAGTTTGCAGCTGATGAGTTATTCCCAGTGGACTTTGCTGAGACTTAGCTCCTGATTACTAACACTCATATTCTTGTAATTTGGTTGCAGGCGACAGTTCCCATCTTCACCTTCTGCTCCAAAGATACCCGCTTGGCAGATTCCTGTCAAGCCATCGACAATAGCCACCTCAGTCATGGCCAATCACAACAACAGCAGTAGTGACATCTCACCGGTCAGTATTGAATCTGCTTCGTCTTCTCCAGCCACAGAGAACCATAGCCCTGAAGGGGGCAGTCTCAGTGGCCATGTCATTAACAGCAGCAATGTTGACGTTAAATCCCAGGTGAGGATGGAAGTCCAAGGCGAAGAAGATAAAAAACAGGAGAATGAAGATGAGGATGAAGATGATGATGTCAGTCGTGTGGATGAGGAGGATTGTCTGAATGTACAGACAGAGGATAGACGGGGTGGGGATGGACAGATAAATGAGCAAGTGGATAAACTACGCCGTCCAGAAGGTGCTAGTAATGAAAATGACATTGACTAATTCATAAATGTGATTGGCCTCCACAAACAGAAAGCCCTTAATTCCATTAATTGACTGTAAATATTTGCTTATTGCATCCTGAGTGTTGGATTTTTGCAATCCAGCAAATTACGCTGCAGCACATGTAAACTCCAGGTGAATATGTGTGGCTAGTTACACCCAGGTACGTTTTGGTGTGACGACATGCAAAGAGTAAATTGCCTTGTGGGAGAAGAAGTCAAAATGCTCACTGTAATCAACCTGGTCAAGGATTAAAGACTCTGTAAATCCCAAACCATGCTTGTGATGTGTTCTGTCAGCACTCAGTCATCTATCAGTGTGATCCAGAATCAACCAATTAATCAATTGGGGATCAGTCCCGCCTTTTATGTGAAGAAGTAGTGGCAGAAGCAGCATTTTCCTGGGTGTCAGCTACGAGAAGCGTCTCGAAGACCCGGTACAGTTGAAGCCTTCTAAGGATGTGACTTGGAAAAATAAATTTGTGTTTGAACAATTAGTGTACAATAGGAGTAAATGGAAATGGTGCATTGAAGTTTTATGTTTGCATCAGAACATCTTTGCATTTGGGTTCAACTCTAATTGCAGTACATGTAATCTCAGAGTGGGATAGACCTGAAGAATGGGACTGTAATAAAGTTGATTGTCTTTCATTGGGCAAAATGGTATTCAAGCTACCTTATAATTTGAGTTCAGAAAACCTTGACGGTTATTTGTATAATCTGAATGTTAGGAGGAGCAGCAATGTCACATTGAGTGTCAACGTGCTGGACAGTAAGACCATCATGGCAAATCCTGGATTCAGAAGATGCCTCTGTTAGCTCTTAGAGGAATTCCATGAAATGAATCTGTTTAATTTCATTTCTAGATAGCAGTATAGTTTTAACTTGTGACTTGAGTGACGGTTAGATATGATATAATCATCAGGCATTGCCCCCCTCTCTTTGAATGCAGTTCCTAATTAATTTAGAGTCTTTCAGCAGTCCAGTTGGAAAAATGCTGGTATCTCATGTGCTTTGTGTGAGGCTGGGGTTCGCTTAGAAAAGCGACATCACTCTTATCACATTTTAAGCACCTTTGTTTTAATTTGTTTTGATTCGACGAAAAGTTTTTAACGTAACAGGCAAAAGAATGGTGATAGTGGAGAATGAGGTCGTGTTTGTCAGAGATGCATTTGTGATGTTTAAATTAAACTCTATAGCAAAGCACATGAAGTGGTTTGATTCATATATTCATTACTTATGAAATACAGCTTACGATGGAGGCAACCTTTCTATCTTTAGTTATTTAATATACAGTACTAGGGTGGAATAGAACCATGGCATGGATATTTGGGGCAAGAATGAGGGGGTTATAAATAAAAATAAATTTCATACGTCGTTTTTGTAATTCGTAAACCTTAATTTTGCCATCTTTTTATAATTTACCCACCCCCACTATCCCACACAACTTCCCTGGCCCAAATATCATTGTGATGCCTTTAAAGCAGGAAGGTGTTTATTTTCAAACATTGTGAGCCACCATATTTTGCCTGGAGTTCTGTGATTGCTGAGTAATTATTTCAGTGGTAATTATTTTAATCAAACATTCAAATTATACAGTTTTGCATTTGTGTTGAAGTTACATCACCGGTAAATTTGATGATGAAAACATCCCTGACCTTTCTGATGGGAGGAATTCCTATTTGTTTACTTAACTAACACAGGCTCAGATGGTCTATTGACATTAGATTAAATACCGTGACGAACATTAAAAATAAACTTCCAGATCAAGGCAGTGAATAATAAAACGTGGTTTAAGACTGATCTGGAGGTGTAGCTGTCTTTTCCAGAGTTGTTTTGGTAAAGCACAATGAAACAACATCATGAGGATAAGTGATTTAGATGGGCTGGTGATTTAGTACCATTCAACTACATTCAGAAACCAACACTTCCAACTTAGTGTTCCAAACTGCAGATTGCAGGCAGTAATTTAGATTGTACGTGACTTCTAGGAATTTGGGACAAATGCTGCACACAATAAATGATTTGCCTGGAGCCCAAAAAAAATGACAGAAGTTCAGCGTATCGAATTTAACCATAGGCGATTTGATTTCATTAAACTGCAATACCAGGTGTATTAAGATCTCCGAAAACTAGATTTTCTTTTGGCAGTGGGAAGAGGCTGTTGTGTGGATGTTATAGCACAAAATAAGCTCATTCAGCCCAACCTGTTGTTGGTGTTCATGGTCTACGTAACGTTTTTCTCAATCTTCTTTATTCCATCCTGTCAGGCTCAGCAGATCCACCTTTTCCCTTTGGTCTTGACCTCAACTTCTTTACTATTCCATTGTTTCTTCTTTGCCACAAAACTCATTAATATTTGGTCCACCATTTTTCTGTTTTACAGAACATTTGACTTGCTTTCCTACACTCATTTATCATTTGTGTCCTTGATGCCATCGCCCTGGACCCTAGTGAGCGGTTTACTTGAATTGACCTTGTTTCTTCTTTTCCAAAAAAAATGTCAAGCCTAAATTACTTTTAGCTTTCTGATAACCTGCTCTATATCAATATTTTTAATCAACCTGTTCCGACATGTCACAACACTTTCTGGGTCAAGTGGGATTTGAATCTTGGGTCTTCTTTATTGGAACCACAGCCTAGTGGGTGTGTCAGCTTTGAGTTAAGTCTCATTTCTGATCAGGCAGTCATGTGTTCATGTATCAAACCAGAGATTTGAGTACATCAGTTGGCACAGATGCAGTACTTGGAGAGTGCTGCACTGTTGAAGGTGCCATCTTTTGAAGACGATATTTAACCAAGGCCTTTTTTTTAAGATTACTTAGTGTGGAAACAGGCCCTTCAGCCCAACAAGTCCACACCGACCCGCTGAAGCGCAACCCACCCAGACCCATTCCCCTACATTTATCCCTTCACCTAACACTACGGGCAATTTAGCATGGCCAATTCACCTAACCTGCACATTTTGTTTTGGACTGTGGGCGGAAACCGGACCACCTAGAGTAAACCCACGCAGGCACGAGGAGAATGTGCAAACTCCACACAGTCAGTCGCCTGAGGTGGGAATTGAACCTGGGTCTCTGGCGCTGTGAGACAGCAGTGCTAACCACTGTGCCACCTTGTAACTGTAAAGGAGACCCTCACATTGTTCAGCGTTGTGCCAACACCCTGACCAATGTTTATCCCTCTAGAAATATCAATATCATTGCCTTACCACTATTGCAATCTTGTGTGGAGATTGTGTTTCTTATATTCTGGCAGTAACTATGTTTTAACATTTTTTTTTCCAATATTCTTGTATAGGATTTGGGCATCAATGACAAGACCAATACTTGATGCCTATTCCCAGTTTCCCTTGAAACCAATTGGCTTTCTAGGATATTTTAGAGGTCAATTAAGAGTCTACCATATTGTTGCAGATCTGCTGTTGTCTGGAGGCTAGATCAGGTAAGGACAATAAGTTTCCTTCCTAAAGAACAGTAGTGAACAAGATGGGGTTTTAGGACAATCAAAGATGTAACATGGTCACCATTAAACTAAGTTTTAATTCCAGATTTTAAATTTGCCATCTGTCATGGTGAGATTTGAACACTTGTTCCCGGCACATTAATCTGAGCATCTGGATTGCTAGTCCAGTGATATCACATCCTTAATTGATTTTAAAGCCTATTGAGGTATTTTAGGATTATGAAGATGTTTCTTTCTTCAACATTGTCCTCCCAACAAATTTTTGTTCATGGGTAAATGGTAGACCAGACTGGGGATAGAATGGTGTGACTATATGTGTGAGTCACATGTGGAATTGTGTGGGAAAGAGCTAACATTTGATAATATCAAATCTAAAGGATACAGCAGTGGTGTGAATTGCTTGAAAGGGAATTGAAAGTTAAGCTTTGAACTTGCAGCAATTTAGGCCCCAAAAAAGACCTTTTGATATTAATGGTGTTAAATGTGAGCAGAAAAGACCTGGAATTGTACCAGGAATGCATAGTCAGTTGGGTTAGATGACCCTACCAGCCGGTACCCTTGCCATTCTTCTGACAAGGGTAATCTACAAATAGGAAATGGACTGTTCAGACTAGGGGACTTCATACACAGCTCCTGGGCATCTGCTGCAATGGTAAAAGAAGGTACCATCAAGGCCCTTTCAATTAGTCTTAAATTACTGAATGGTGTTGCCTTAAAGGCAGCCCCGGTATCCATGTGAATTTTCAGTAAGTGGTGAGTAATCTTTTAATCGTTATTCCCTTATTAAAATTGAGCTTCCATGTATTTGCCTACACATAGATACTTGAAGTATGTAAGTTAGCTTGCTGAGCTTGAAGGATTGTTTTCAGATGTTTTGTCACCATACTTATCATCAGCCTGAGCTACAAATTCGTCAAAAATTGCTAACATTGATACCTTTTTGGCCCAACATGCCCACTCACTGGGGAATGTCAGTTTGAGGTGGTGGCAGAGAAAATCAAAAGTTTATTGTCTTTACACAGTTGGACCCTGATAAGAGGCTGCCTTCAGTCAGTATACTTGCATATGTAAACACCTCAGACGTGACTATCTTATTGTTTTATGGGATGTGGACTAGGCCAGCCTTTGTTGCCCATCCCTAATTGTCCTTGAACTGAATGGATTGCTTCACTTCAGTCACTTCAGAGGGTAGGTAAGAGCAAATCACATTGCTGTAAATCACATGGATTACTAGCTCAGTGACATTGCCTCTATGCCAAAGTCTCCCACAATATGGACACATTTCTGTCACCATTAATAAAGAACAAAGAAAGTTTACAGCCCAGAAGCAGGCCCTTCGGCCCTCCAAGCCTGAGCCAATCAAAATGTAATATCTAAACCTGTCGGTCAAGTCCTAAGCATCTGTATCCCTCTACTCCCCATCTACTCATGCATTTATTTAGACACATCTTAAATGAATGTACCATGTCTGCCTCTACCACCTATGCTGGAAACGCGTTCCAAACGCCCACCACTCTCTGTGTGAAGTACTTGCTGCGTGTATCCCCCTTAAACTTTGCACCTCTCTCATCTTGAAAGCGTGACCTCTCGTTATTGAATCCTTCACCCTGGGAAAACGCTTGTCTCTATCCGCCCTGTCTATACCCTTCATGATTTTGTAAACCTCAATCAGGTCCCCCCTCAATCTCCTTTTTTTCTAATGAAAATAGACCTAACCTACTCAACTTTTCTTCTTAGCTAGCACCTTCCATACCAGGCAACACCCTCGTAAACCTTCTCTACACCCTCTCCAAAGTGTCCACATCCTTTTGGTGATGTGGTGACCAGAACTGTACACAGTATTCTAAATGTAGCCTAATCTCTAGGCTCAGTTCATTATATTAACAATAAAAAGAATCTAGGACAAATAAGTAGCTGAAACAAAGGAAGTGAGGGTCTGGTTCAGATAATGTCTGGATATAGAGATATGAGAAGTCTTAAATATATAAATAATCCAAAGTACATTTTTCACACTCATTGCTCCAACTAGCTAAAGTCATAAAAAAAAGAGGAATTTTTACAATTTGACTTTCATTTCTGTTACAGAACTGAAATATTATCTCTGAATCTTTTAACATTCGAAGATCTGCTTATTGCACAATAGCTTGTCTCTTCTGAGTTTGATTTTGCTGCCAATAAATGTATGTGACAAATCAAACTGTAAAGAGACGAGCAAAAAGAATATGTACGGTTACTTAGAGGGAAGAAATGCTGCAGTTGCAGTGACAATTGTAGTATTAAAATGTCCACAAGAAGGGTCAATATTGAGAAACAGGATTGAGCGCAATGGTTCAGAAATGGATGGATAATCATAAAACCTTGGTTTTCTTGCACTGTGTCTAGTTGTGTGAGAAAAATAAAGGATCTTTCTCAGAAATAGAGAACGCTTTTCAGTCTTTGATAAATTGGTGTATGGAGAGTTGAGCTGTTGAGAGAAATAGCTTCTTAAGAGTTTGTATTAATATTGGATAAGATTTAGGAACTCAAGTCAAGATCAGGATGAATCTACAGAGAACGATGTGGATCCATCTAAAAGAAGATAGTGCCTGTTGAACTTGCTAGAACTCTAATGAAACTTCAGCATGGGCTTTCATGGATCTAAATGAAACAGGTCAAGAGCAGCATGTGTCTAGAGATCAGTGAGGTAAAAACAGAGGATCAGTTTTAGCACACGAATTGTGTGGAAGCTGGATAGCCATGATATTATGCATCTATGTAATGTTAGCAGTGTTTAGAAGAACCAGATCCTATCAAAAGGTTTGGAGATGGCTATGACAATGGCAAATGAACCATAATTCAAGAGAGCAGTTCTGGAGGTGTGGAAACAATCAAAATGATAAATCATTGGAATAGCTATGCCAATTAAAACTAAAGTGGCATTTGCAGACTGGGCAAATCTATGGTTTCTACATCACTTTCATAATGGTCAATATTTAATTTACTTTAAGCTGTGCAAAGCAGAAAAGACATGGTCAGTGATCAACCAATTATCCGATAGTATGTGGGTGTTTTATTCCAAAATGTAGCTGCAAGAGAATTCTTAAATAGTTTTATGTCAAGGGAGATGATCTCCACTTTTGGTTATTAAAATAAAGATATTTGCTAGTTGAAGTACTGAAAGAAGGAAATAAATACAGCCATATATGTTATCTGCTGCTCTTGATGCACACCCAGGTTTCATCAATCTTACTATTCACATTAACTAACATTTGCCTATCAATATTTGAAGTACAGTTTGCACTGTCTGAAATAACACCAAAGCTTATGGCTTCCATTACTTGTAATGTTGTAAATGAACTGTTTGATATCTGCACCCTACTGCCATTGTTCAGAGCATTCTTGGGTTTTCTAGTATGAATGGGACTCCCTTCTTTCTTCCATTTGGAAGTTGTTGACAGTGATCTAGAGACTTCACCATTAATTGTAACAAGCTGAACTACAAAATCAACTTGTCTACATTGACTTAGAAACAACCTTGTTGAGTTTCTGAGTTTTTTTTTGTTCGTGTGATGGCAAGCCAGATTTTACAATCACTGTCCAGAAATTAAAATCAAAGTTGACGCTCTGAGGTGTGATCTTTTAAATGTTGCCACTGTTTTAACCACTGCTAATTACTTAGGGTGTTTATGCCAGTTACCAAGCAATTCATACCTTATTCTCACCCACAATGCTAAAACTGCAACTGTAGATTTTAGTGTTACAACTGTACTTTGGGGTGACTGTCTTGCCTGACTGTTCAGGCATGACACATAGTGAGTATGGGACAAGTGGAGAGTGAAGTGGTTTTGATTCTGTGGGGATGTTGATTGATCCTGACGCTGCCTTAGATGTTTGGGCATTGTTCCATACAGCTGCTTTTACCCGAATGTATTGATCATATCACAATAAAACTGAGTAGAAAAAATAAAACAAGTTTTCAGTCTGTCTGTTGTATTCATTTCTGTCCAGTTTGACTACTCACTGGAGTTTAGAAAAGTGAGAAGTGATCTCATTGAAACATGTAGGATTCTTAAAGGGCTCGACCGGGTCAATGCTGGGAGGATGTTTCCCCTCATGAGAGAGTCTAGGACCAGAGGACACAGTCTCAGAATAAAAGACTGAGTTGAGGAAGAATTTCTTCTGAGTGTTGAGTGTTTGGAGCTCCTTTGCCCCAGAGAGCTGTGAAGGCAGAGTCCTTGTGTATATTTAAGGCTGAGAGAGAGATATTCCTGATCAGTCAGGGAATCGAGGGTTATGGGGAAAGGGCAGGAAAGTGGACATGAGTGTTTGATCAGCCATGATCCTATTGAATGGTGGAGCAGACTCAAGGGAACAAATGGCTTACTCCTGTTGCTATTTCTTTTGGTCTAACGTGTGCTAGGAAAGTGTTGGCAAAAACTGAAACTTGAACAAGCCTGGGAGGAAAAATCCCAGAGCACTTTGAGAAACATGGATACAACTCTGGTTTTCGAGCAGTGATGTTGGGGAACTGTCCCAATTGGTTCCAGTTCCTTGTTGCAGTCAAAAAAAGATTTTCAGTTTGTTTATTTTTGAAGTAGTCTGTTTTCTGAATAACCTGTGTGCAGACTGATCCGTTTAATAAATGTGATCTGTGATCATTTGGCGAGCACCTTGGTTGCTTTACAAATGCCATAGCAAATCCCACAATTAATGATGCAGCCTAATATTCCACTGCAGTACTTGCTGGAGTGAATCCTAACGCGGTCTTTTGCCATATATATTTACAGCCTGCTCCCTGTCACAAACACTTCCTGACCTGGGATTTGCTAACTGAAGCTGTTGACTATTGAACTTGTTCCTGTTGTTGCTTTTGCCTAATGGGGCAAAGTTTTAAACTGGAAGAAATATTTACAGCCAAATTCCCCTGGGTTTTTCTGCTTCATTACCTCTGAACAAGCCAACTCTACTTGAATTGTGATCTAAATGAATACGGCTGTGTGATTTGGCCATTGGCTCAGTAATTGTAACTGTGTGTGTAGTTTAAGGACAGATTTTCTTCAAGAGCTGGCAGCATAACCATCATTTAATAATTCATGGGTGTAGACCCACTCCAAGATCTAAGTGCATAATCAGTGCAGTACTGGGAGAGTGTTGTATTGTTGGAGGTCCTTCCTATTGTTTGTTATGGTCCTTTAATAGTGCGTCCACATTGCCTTTCCCATGTGAAACTTAGCACCAAATTACCTGCTCTTGTTCAGAATAGCTGCATTTTTACCAGCAGGATTGTGAATGAAATTGAACAACCATGGAACTGACAACAAATAGTCATCATCTAAAGCTTTGATAGAGGAAAGGTCATTGGTGAAGATGATTGGGCTGAAGACATTTTCTGACTATCTCTTGCAATGATGTCCCAAGATGTCTCCAACAATCATAACCTTGCACAGTGCAACTTTAAAGGACATTGGAAACATTGGGTTGCTACAATGCTGAGAGAACATTGATCAGATTCGTTTTTCCTTTACCTCAGTTGTGTCTGCAGCAACTAGGTGAAATTCCCTTTTGACTCTCACTTTCTTCGGCCTCTTTTTGACTCTCATTTTCTAAAGGCGCTTTGATGTTCTACCTGTTTGGATATGGTCTTGAGGTAACTTTTTTTACTAATTCCAGCTTTATTTGAATTCAATGGATGTAAACTCCCCAGATTTTGTGTTGGGATTTGAACTGCTCTGTCGCTGGGTTACAAATCCAGTAATGCTACTACTGCGCTATCACACCCTTACAGTGTCTGATGTTTATTAGTGACCTCTTGCAACTTTCTTCCCTTTCCATTTGTTGAAAAATGGAGCTGAAGTCGATTTTTAAGAACAACATTTCAGGACATATTTTTAACATTTGAGTATTTAGGATAAAATCCCTTTATTTCCCATCGTGCCACACTAATTCATTAATCAAACAAGTGAAAATAGATGGTTAATTCTCACAAGTAGAACATCAGTTTTTATGAAAAACTAGACAATTCAATGCTCGTTGTGATAAGGATGTGAAAGATGGAACCGTTAACCTTTAAGACTGAAGATTGGTAAAATGCAACATCTCTCACTATTCCTTCAATACAGACATGTTTGTATTAAGTATTGACATCTAGTGGTATAAGGTAAGTTCTATGACATGTTCCTTGTAGTAGAACAAATCTAACCAAGTCTGTTTTAATAATTCAGATTTATTTTTCTGTTATTCTAATTTAATGTAAATTAAGCTTAATGAAATGCCTCTGATAGACGGTGGTAATATCCACTTTAAGAATAAACTCTTTGTATGCAGTTGCTCTCTATCCTTTTGTTCCAATTGTTTTGATATTTGAATAGTTTTAATTAAATTGTGTGCTGATGATTGGGAAATGACTGGCAGAATTCCTGAATCCATGATGTGTGTCTTTCTGCCTGCGTTTCACACCAGTCTTCTGGTGAAACTGAACTCAGAAGGAACTAAGTCAGGATAACTCTGCCAAATCTTTTCTCCTGGCAGGATATTGAGGCTAAAGAGTGAGCTATATTGTTTTCCACTGTTCCAACAATGAGCTACAGCTATACGGGAAGAAACCATTTGAACATAAAATAGACTTATAAACAGTAACTTCATCAGAATCACTTTCTTTCAAGGGGGTACAGAGTAATGTGCTGTTTCTCAGGAGGGTATTAATTCCAAGTTGGATAAGAATTGATCTGACGAGTGCTCCAGTGTAAATCTAATGGGCCAGCCACTGACTCCTTTTCAATGTTCTCCTGGGAGCAGAAGATTTAAACTGGGATGAGAAATGGTTAACAAGGAAAAAGCACATTGCACTGATAAATGTTTGTATCTTGACTCTCAAGATACATTTGTCTTGTGAAAAGGTGTATGATATGGTATCATTTGGAAATTTGGATTCTGAAAAGAGAAGTAATATAGATTTTGGTTTCGGTTCTGTGACTGTAATAGGTTTTTTTGAGGTCAGCAAGTCTTTTGGCACACTGTAAATATGTAATTTCCAAGAAAACCCGTGATGTCAGTTACATTTTTAACCATATCAGTGGTGTTAATTGACAAAGTATTTACAATTTGGAACTTTTATGATATACAGATGAGTCTTGACACCATCCCTGCTGAAAATGCATGTACTGAAAATGCATGCTATAGAACATGTGCTCTAGAATAGTACTGAAAACGTGTGCTTTAGAACATGTGCCTCCTACCTCCCTGCCCCAACCCACCCACCTCTAATACCTACCCCCACACCCAAGCTGTTCCAGTACAGCCACAATACTGACATTGGCAATATTCCACTTTGTTGGGCTAATGTATGTCCTGTACACACAAATCCAACCCAACCAGTTACCAGCCCATCAGTCTACTCTTGATCATCAGTAAAGTGATGGAAGGTATCATCAACAGTGCTATCAAGCAGCACCTGCTCAGTGACGCCCAGTTTGGATTCCACCAGGGCCACTCAGCTCCTGACCTCATTACAGCCTTGGTTCAAACATGGTCAAAAGAGCTGAATTCCAGAGGTGAGGGTAGAGTGACAGCTCTTGATGTCGAGGCTGCTTTTAAGCATGAGTGTGGTATCAAAGAGCCAATGGGAATTGGGAGAAAGCTCTGCACTGGTTGGAGTCATACCTGACACATAGGAACAGGGTTGTGGTTGTTGGACGTCTGTCATCTCAGCTCCAGGACATCTCTGCAGTAGTTCCTCAGGGTAGTGTCCTGGATTCAACCACTTTCAGCTTCTTCATCAATGACCTTCTCTCCATAAGGTCAGATGTGAGCAGTCATCCATGAATGTCCCCAAAATTCAGCGCCATTTGCAATCACTCAGGTTCAAGAAGGCAGTTCACCATGTCCTTCACAAGGGCAACTGGGGTGGACAACAAATATTAGTCTACCCAGTGACACCCACATCTTATGAATGAATAAAAACAAAACAGAACAGAGGTCACTAGTTTTTTTGAGTTTGATTCATAATCTGAGTTTAGTTCCGAAGAACAGTTTCTCTCCGGAGCAAGGGTTTACTTTGGCAAGTACCAAAGTTGTGAAAATTTGTGCAAAAAGCTTTAAAGCTGTTGAAACTGAGAAGAGGTTTTGCCCATCAGGGTTAGAAAGAAGTCTCTTGGCCTCTAAAACTGGAAAGAATTGATTAGGTAAGAAATTACAGCTAAAATAGCAGTGAACTATCCTAGGATTGAATATTGGACAGGATGTTTTTGGGGGAAAAGGCCTGAAGAGTTCTTTTTGCTGATGATGATGGAATCTTGTCCTTTTTTTTTTCTTTCTGTAATAACCTTGTGTCTTTTTGTTAAAGAACATTGGCAGCCTCATGTATGTTTCAGTGGCTATTGCCATGGTCACCAATTCACAAAATTAATTTGTGATCTACCTGGGATCTGACTTGTCTGTTGTTACCATCAACTGGGATCAAAACAGTATCATTTTTCAACGCAATTTGATTTACTCTCCCTAGCTATTTGTTTAATCCCAACAATAATGTGACAGATGTATTGGCTGTTGATGGAGGGTGACTATTGGCTAGGACACTGGGAATAAATCCCCTGGCTCCTCTTCAATATTGTGGCATAGGATCTTTCTCCTCCACCTGGGACAGTAGGTGAAGCTGTATCACCTGTAAGGTAGTGCACCTGTCGCTGTAGCACTCCCTCAGGACTGCACTGGAGAGTGGGCTTTCATCTTCCTGCTCAATCTATGGAGAGGGAATAGAATCCATAATCTCAAGCTCAGGCAGGTATGCTGTCCAGTGAGCCACAGGGATCTAGTCAGAGAGATCTCCAGCATGCCATATCCTCACTGGTCAAAAACACCCACCTAAATATTCTAATCCCATTTCCCAGCACTTAACCCATAGCCTTGGCATTGCAAGTGCACATCTAAATCCTCCTGTGGTGATTGGAATGAGGTTAGACGGTAGACCTCATTCAGTATGGGATCCCTGATTAGGTTGTTAACCTGGGCCAATCAGGGAGCCCTAGCTGACAGATGGCCCGGGTGTCCTTGGAGAAGGAGCACGCGGTGTCCACCAACACCCTGGAGTTGTGAAAGATAAAAAGAAAAAAATAAAATAGATAGGGGTCTGGGAGAGTCTCCTCACTCTAGGGATGTGCTCTGACCTAGCTGGTCAGAGTCTGTGTACTGTACTTGGTGATGGGATAGCGACTTCTATGCAGTTATTTTAAATGTTATGAAGATTTCTGTCTCTACCACCCTTACAGGTGAAAACATTTTTCCCCACATCTCCTCGAAACATTCCCTTTACCTTAAATCTGTGCCCTCAATCATTTATCCTTCCACCAAGGGGAAAAATGTCTTCTGGTCTATGCCCGTCATAATTTTGTACATCTCCATCACGTTGCCCCTCAGGCTCCTCTTCTCCCAGTCTTTCCAATCTGTGTTCATAACTGACCTAATGGGATGGCCACGTATGAAATTCCAGGCGCCCATGTGGGTGGCACGGTGGCACGGTGGTTAGCACTGCTGCCTCACAGCGCCAGAGACCCGGGTTCAATTCCCGCCTCAGGCGACTGACTGTGTGAAGTTTGCACGTTCTCCCCGTGTCTGCGTGGGTTTCCTCCGGGTGCTCCGGTTTCCTCCCACAGTCCAAAGATGTGCAGGTCAGGTGAATTGGCCATGCTAAATTGCCCGTAGTGTTAGGTAAGGGGTAGATGTAGGGGTATGGGTGGGTTGCGCTTCGGCGGGGCGGTGTGGACTTGTTGGGCCGAAGGGCCTGTTTCCACACTGTAAGTAATCTAAAAAAAAAACTGGGATTAGTCCAGTCCTGAACTCTGGAGTTTTAGTGAAACATCAGGCTGCGATTGGTAACTACGGGTTAATTAAAAAAAAGCAATTCTATTCTAAGACCTTTGGACAAGGAAGCCCAGGTTCAAGTCCCACCTGCTCCAGAGGTGAGTAATCACTTCTCGGAAAAGGCTGATTAGAAAATATCTTTTTGAAGAATGTACGACATCATTTATTGGCACTAACTCAAAACATTTCACTGCCAATGCCTTCCCTTACGAATGAATTTTGAAAAATGAAAACTATTCTTTGGCTTATGCACATTTGTAGAGCTACTGTGTAAATTATTTAGTGTTTAATATTTAGAAGAAATCGTTTGGACAGAAGTTTATACATAAATAATGTCAAAAGTTTAAAGGCCATCCAATGCTTACAGGATTTACTGTTGTTCTACTGAAATCAACGATCAGGTATCAATTGTATGAAGTGACTGGTCATGTTGTTTCTTGTATTTTTTGTTTAAGTAGTAAAATCCTTCAGATGAAGTGCTTTAATTGTCTGGGCCTCAATTGGAGAGTGTTGCAGAGCTGCCAGTCTCAAGGAAATTTTCAGAGTGACATTTACCATTAGTGAGAGTGACACAAATTACCCACAGATTCCAGCACAGGGAGCTGAGGTAATTTTGAAAACGTAAATGTCAATTTAGATCATGTCCCCAAACTAAAATGAGTGATTACCACTCCTAATATGTGCCACACGTGAGACCTTTGTGTGCTCATACTGAAGGAAGTCAGTTTTTAGAAATGTGCATTAGCAAGTAGGAACTTGTTCGTTTTCAATTCTTTCTTTCAAATATAGTTTGTGTTATTTTGGTTGACCTACAAAATGAAAAACTGTTGTGATTTTGCCACAGGCCTTCTGTGAAACTTTATTAACTTATCAAATTTGCTGAACATCGCTTCCAACCACAATTGGAAGGGTATTGTTTGTAGGCAGGTGAATGGTGTCAGGGAGTGCGGCCTGATGCTAGGAGACACCTGCAGGGTCTTGCTGCTCTTACACGTGTTTGATGTCCGTAGGTCAATCCAGCTTCAGTTTTTGCACTAATTCCCAAATTGGTGTTTCCTGAAACATGATTTGGGGTGGGGAGGAACGTGCAAGGAGAAATGTGAACTTTCACTTTCCCCAGCGGAGCAAACCCAATCTTTGGCAAGCTTTGTCTTTCACATTTGCAAACTGCTGCAAAAAAAATGGGATTCAGAGCAACTGGACTAGCCACAGATTCAGTGCTATTACATTGCTGTGATGTAGAAAAATGCCGCTTTCTTTTCTTCTGTATTAATAATCACCAGGCACTCGATAGACTTGCTTTCTGTCATTGTGTTAAAGTCAAAGTGGTTTTAACAGGAAAGGGGTGCAGTTCTGAGCTGTGTCTGAGTCTATATGGGATCAGTGTAATCAGTCTGCTTTAAAGGAAGGATTTTGCAGCAGATTGGCCCTCACATTAACTTCTAGCTTCTGTTTCAGCTCAGTTAGCTGGACGGCTGGTTGGCCAGGCTGAGTGATGCGTTCAATTCCCGCACCAACTGAGGACTCCTCTTCTCAACCTCTTCCCTTGCCTGAGGTATGGTGACCCTCACATTATATCCTCACCATCCTCTCTAATGAGACAGCAGTCCAGTGGTCTGGTAAGACTGTGGCGACTTGAGCTTTAGATTACAAATTAGATTACTTACAGTGTGAAAACAGGCCCTTCGGCCCAACAAGTCCACACCGACCCTCCGAACTGCAACTCACCCAGACCCATTCCCCTACATTTACTCCTTCACCTAACACGACGGGCAATTTAGCATGGCCAACTAAGCACCCGGAGGAAACCCACGCAGACACTGGCAGGATGTGCAAACTCCACACAGACAGTTGCCTGAGGTGGGAATTGAACCCAGGTCTCTGGCGCTGTGAGGCAACAGTGCTAACCACCGTGCCACCCACTTCTGTTTATTTCTTGCAGAACAATTTTTTTTTATTAATGATATAGACTGAATATCTTGAACACTTATTTGTTTCACCCTTCCTAAACCAGAAGTTGTTAAAACACTTTGCTTCATGGAGCCTATTGCCCACTTTAAATGTCTCATGTCTTTGTTCAAATCTTGTTAATTTTCTCTAGCTCTAAATGTTCAGCATTGCTCCATTGCTCTAGTTCTGGTTTTTGCACACTCTAGCCGTCTTGTAATCTCACCACTGGGGACAAAACCTCCACCCACTTTGATCAGACCATCTCCTCGTGATAATAATGGCATTACAGTCACTTTATTCCCCCTCCCCTTGCCCCCGCCCCCGCACTATCAATATCCAGGGTTTCCATTGATCAGAAACTGAACTGGCCCAGCCATATATGTATAGAGGCTACAAGAACAGGCAAAGGATGGGAATACTGTAGCAAGTAACTCCCCTCCTGACTCCCCAAAGCCTGACCACTGACTACAAGGTACAAGTCAGGAGTGTGATGGAATACTTCCCACTTGCCTGGATGGGTGCAGCTCCAACAACACTCAAGAAACTTGACACCATCCAGGACAAAGCAACCCACTTCATTGGCACCTTCTTAACATACATTTCCTCCACCATTGACACACAGTGGTATCAGCATGTACCATCTATAAAATAAACTAAAACAATTTGCTGATCTCCCTTAGACAGCACTTTTTAAACCTGTGACCTCTTCCATCTAGAAGGGCAAAGATTGCAGAGACATGGGAACACCACCTCCTGCAAGTTTCCCTCTAAACCACCCACCATCCCAACTTGGAAATATATCTGCTGTTCCTTTAGTGTTACTTAGTCATAATCCAGGAATTCCCTCCCTAACGGCATTGTGGGTTTACCGACAACACTTAGAATTTACCATTTCAAGGAAGCAGTTCACCACCACCTTCTCAAGAGTGGTGAGGGATAAGAAACTAATGCTAGCCCAGCCAATAATGTTCACATCCCATGAAAGAATGAATAAAATCTCTGGTTGAAAATGGAAATGCTAGATTGGAGACATTGGAGAATGAGATCTTCATAGATCAGCAAGGACAAGGGAGATGAGTCAGCAAGAATTGGTGTGGGATTGGATAAAGGCAGCAGAGTTTCTGGATATTTACAAAGGATGAAGACAGCAGTCTAACGAGGGCTGGTGACATATACACAAAAAACTGCAGATGCTTGAAATCTGAAACAAAAAACAGGAAGTGCTGAAGAAACTCAGCAGGTCTGACAGCATCTGTGGAGAGAGAAACAGAGTTGATATTTTGAGTCTGGTAACTTCCATCAGAATGCAGATCTTGTGTGAATGCTGTTTGTTATATGAATCACTGACCCCTCTACCTCAATGACTTGAAGCAACAAAAATGAGGCCTTCACAGGAGGATCAGTTTTGATGGGAAATGGGGCAAAGGGTGTTCCAAGGATAAGACAAACAGCTAAGTCAATCACGAGCTGATGAAGGGTTGGTGAATGGAGGACCAAAGGTTCAGTTGTTGGAATTAAAAGGTGTGATTGCAAGTGACAATTTGAGCATCATGTTCCAGTTTACCCCAACAGATGCCTTCCCTCAGTATGGCATTTTCCCAGTTGCCAACAGCACACAACCTAAAATATTTCAGATATTTCATCACCTGTACCTTTAATCTCCTTTAATATTCTTCTGCTGACCAGATATCCCAAACTGGTCTCATTTGCCAGCACTTGGCCCATATCCCTCTAAATCCTTAAATCCTTCCTATTTATATACCCATCCAGATGCCTTTTAAGTGTTGTATTTGTACCAGGCTCCACCACTTCGTCTGGCAGATCATTCCATACAAAAACGCACCACCCTCTGTGTGAAAAGGTTTTCCCCCTTAGGTCCCTTTTATATCTTTCCCCTCTCACCCTGAATCTATGCCCTCTAATTTTGCACTTCTCCACCTCTGGGAAAAGACCTTGTCAATTTACCCTCTCCATGTACCTCATGAAGGTCAATGCATTGTGTCTGATTCTGGAGACTACAAACTGGAATTCCAATTTTACAGTAAGCCCTCCCTGGTGATCTGGGCCCGTAGCTAATTCCTAACCAGTATCTTATCGTGGAACAGTCTAGATGCTGTTTCTAACTCAGGTTTACGGTCTTTCGATGAAAGGTGATGATGAATTTGACAGGCTCATGAGAACAATCTCCATGATGCTTTGGCTCAAGCTTCAAACATATTCTACAGAAAGGTCAATGATAATTGGCAGTTCCACATTGTCAAGAACAGAAGAGCCAAGAACTAGGAACAAAATTGGCAATCCGGCCCCTGGCCTACTCCACCAGACAGTGAGAGCTATTCCTCAATGCCATGTTCTAGATTTTCATTGATGCTGTCTTGTTTCTGTGTCAACTTAATGGCTTGAATAAGAAGGACCTGATGAAGATCCTTCCCAATATTGCTCCACATTAGCTAATGGAGTTGCTGCCTTGTTCCACAGAATTCATCTCCCCAGTGATGCCTTCCACATGATGAAACTTGTGGGGATGTGGTCAGCTGCCTACAGTGGGAGACAGGAGTTAAATAATGGGAAACATGGATAGAAACTGGCCCTTCAGAGTGGAAGAAAATCTGTTACAATGGGAGATGTATCTGTGTCAAAAGTCTGTGTTACATGGTGTTGATAAGGACTGTAGGAAATGGGATATTCAGTGATAGCTTTAACGTGGTTACTTTGCTAATTATTTTACTGAATTTGTAAAAGAAAACCTTTTAAACACGCTTCAGGTCAATTTGTATGAGGTTCACAGAGAATTTTAATAATCACTGTTGATGAAGTGATTAAAAAAGAAATTCATCAAAAATGACATTTTAACTACATTAAAAGGCTAATGGATATTAGGGACTTTGTTGCAAAAAGCTGTGATGTATAAATAACGTTACATTCACTTTTTGAAATAAAGAGAGCTCATTTTCAATATATAATAGTTGGAATGACAGAAATTGGTTGTTTCTAACATATTTTATCATCAAGGTGTTGATTTTTTATGGGATTCTCTGTGCCATACATGAGAAACAGGTGCAAATACACTTCACATTTACAAATTAAATTAATCATTAATTTAAAATCAAAGCCACACAATTGGACTGAAACTCTTGAGCTTTTGTTTGGCAGATAATTTTAGGGGAAATCTGTCACAGAATATCTTTCATTTGTTTAAAAACCATTGATTTCATTGTATTGTCTGCTGTAAATGGAAGTCGTAATGGTAGTTAAAAAAACAAGTTCAGCTCATGAAACGCATAATGCTCCCAGTCTCCATAATACAGTTAGCTCTTTACATTTAAACTAAAATAGTGCACAATGGAGTGCTGTGATTAAAGTGTAAATTCACAAATAGCTCAAGGGATTTCTTCACTTGGCTACTTAACCTAATGTGATTTTTGGCGTATTGTTCACCGTCAAATATTTCAGCATGGGTTCTTCAGATTTTCACACAAACTCTGCTCAGTTGGTTTGTTTTAAACATTGTTCATGTTTAATCTGTACCTGATGGTGTGGCAACACAGCAGCATGCTCTGAGCTGTACTAGCTCTGACCTTTCAGCAGAGTCCTAATAAGACTACTGAGGTCACAGGAAGCCTCAGAAGTTCACCTACTTTCTCATCAAACCCGATTTCTAAAACACTAGTGGGATTAGGCGCTTGTCTAGCAGCCCCACCATCCAGCTCTGTCCATTTAATAGCCTTGCCTAGTAAATCTAGGACATGGCATTGAGGAATTGCCAGAGGAAGTGTTGGAGGCTGGTACAAGTGCAACATTTAAAAGGCATCTGGATGGATATATGAATAGGAAGGATTTGGAGGGAAATGGGCCGGGTGCTGGCAGGAGGGACTAATTTGGGTTGGGATATCTGGTCGGCATGGACAGGTTGGACCGAAGGGTCTGTTTCCATGCTGTACATATCTATGACTCTAATAGCTCTTACTGACTGGTGGAGCAGGCTCATGGGGCTGGATTGCAAACTTCTGCTCCTCGTTCTAACAAACACAAACTGATCAGAGTCTTTGGTCATGTCCCATTTACTGAGGGATCATCTGCACTTTACTGTTGTGGAGATTCTGCAGGGACAAATGACATGGACTTCAATATGCTGGGACATTTCCCCCGTCTGAACAGAAAGAGGAGTCCTATGTGATTATGCAAATTCCAGGTTGTGGGAAGATGCAAGGACCAGTCTTTCTGCACATCTGTTCTTGGAAACATATGGCCAAGGTGTTGGTTAACTGTCAGTTTTGGTAATGAGTTGATTGGTAGTTTGCAGTTTAGATATTGCACTGATTAGGGAGGGTGGCTCAGTGGTTGGCACTGCTGCCTCATGGCATCAAGGACCCGGTTCGATTCCAATCTCGAGTGACTGTCTATGTGGAGTTTGCACATTCTTCCCGGGTGCTTCGGTTTCCTCCCACGATCCAAAGATGTGCAGGTCAGGTGAATTGGCCATGCTAAATTGTACCATAGTGTCCCCGGTTACATGGTAGGGGACGGGTCTGGGTGGAATGCTCTTCAGAGATCAGTATGAACTCAATGGGCCGAATGACCTCTTTCCTCATTGTAGAGATACTATGATTAGAACATGCCCAGTCCATATCCACAAACGTTCACACAAACAATGAATTACGCTTTGGCCTTTGCTGAGTTGGTAATGAATGCAGAGACTTGTCTCTGAGCCAGCATCCTGTGTACTCCAGGACAAATAAGAAGGCTGACTCTCCAGGGCAGTATAGAAAGAGTGCTGCACTGTCAGAAAAAAACGTTTTTTGATGAGATGTAAACTGAGGTCCCCAGCACTAATTCAGTCGTGTGTCAGGGTTCGGATTATATCACCATCCATAACGCCTGCCCAATGTTTATCCAATATTACAAATTCTGGTTATTAGTCATAGAGTCATAGAGATGTACAGCATGGAAACAGACCAATCTGTCCACACCGACCAGATATCCCAACCCAATCTAGTCCCACCTGTCAGCACCCGGCCCATATCCCTCCAAACCCTTCCTATTCATTTACTTTCCAAATGCCTCTTAAATGTGGCAATTGTACCGCCCTCCACCACATCCTCTGGCAGCTCATTCCATACACGTACCACCCTCTGCGTGAGAAAGTTGCCCCTTAAGTCTCTTTTATATCTTTCCCCTCTCACCCTAAACATATGCCCTCTATTTCTGGACTCCTCGACCCCAGGGAAAAGACTTTGCCTATTTACCCTATCCATGCCCCTTATAATTTTGTAAACCTCTATAAGGTCACCCTCAGCCTCCGACGCTCCAGGGAAAACAGCCCCAGCCTATTCAGCTTCTCCCTATAGCTCAAATCCTCCAACCCTGGCAACATCCTTGTAAATCTTTTCTGAACCCTTTCAAGTTTCACAACATCTTTCCGATAGGAAGGACACCAGAATTGCATGCAATTTTCCAACAGTGGCCTAACGAATGTCCTGTACAGCCACAACATGACCTCCCAACTCCTGTACTCAATACTCTGACCAATAAAGGAAAGTATACCAAATGCCTTCTTCACTATCCTATCTATCTGCGACTCCACTTTCAAGGAGCTATGAACCTGCACTCCAAGGTCTCTTTGTTCAACAACAGTCCCTTGGACCTTACCATTAAGTGTATAAATCCTGCTCAGGTTTGCTTTCCCAAAATGCAGCACCTCACATTGATCTAAATTAAACTCCATCTGCCACTTCTCAGCCCATTGGTCCATCGGGTCCAGATCCTGTTGTAATCTGAGGTAACCCTCTTCGCTGTCCACTATACCTCCAATTTTGGTGTCATCTGCAAACTTACTAACTGTACCTCTTATGCTCGCATCCAAATCATTTATGTAAATGACAAAAATTAGAGGACCCAGCACCGATCCTTGTGGCACTTCCCTGGTCACAGGCCTCCAGTCTGAAAAACAGCCCTCCACTACCGCCCTGTCTTCTACCTTTGAGCCAGTTCTGTATCCAAATGGCTAGTTCTCCCTTTATTCCATGAGATCTAACCTTGCTAATCAGTCTCCCATGGGGAACCTTGTCGAATGCCTCACTGAAGTCCATATGGATCACATCTACTGCTCTGCCCTCATCAATCTTCTTTGTTACTTCTTCAAAAAACTCAATCAAGTTTGTGAGACATGATTTCCCACGCACAAAGCCATGTTGACTATCCCTAATCCGTCCTTGCCCTTCCCCAAATACATGTACATCCTGTCCCTCAGGATTCCCTCCAACAACTTGCCCACCACCGAGGTGTTATGTTGCTGTTTGTAGGAGCTTGCTGTGTATACGTTTGCTGTCCTGTCTCCTATATTGTAGTGAATATATTTCAAAAGTACTTAAGTGACTGTAAGGGCTATGATGTGTCTGGTAGTCATGGCAACCACTATATACATCTAAGACTGTCAGTGCTACCCAGTGGCTCTGAGGCCTGAGCAATTGAAGTGGAGAGAAATCCAATCAGTTAGGGGTCCGCTGTTGCTGTGAGTGTGAATGTAAAGGTACGAGATGGGAATAGGAGTAGACTGGATTTTTACAAATATTCAATGCTTGCTGTTGAGGGTAAAATTATGGTTACCACCTGGAGCTAAGGTATACAGAAAAGGCAATTACTGACGAAAGTCTTATCAAGGAAGTGATCTAACTTTCAGGACAGGTGAAAGTGAAGGGAAGCCTTTTAGTTAAATAAGAACTTTTTTTTAAGAAGAAGAGTTTTGATGAGTTTTTCTGGTTTTGTTGCATGAGTCAAGAGCTGAAGAGAGATGGACCAACTAAGGTTTGTGATCAGTTCTTTGATGTGAATTGTTAACTGCATTTCCCTCTACAGCTTGTATTCATTGGGTATTTCTAGCATTTTCTGATGTTTTTATGATGTACGTTCTACTTGCAAATGTACACATATCAGCCTCAAATAATTTTGCGCCCTCAATGTTTTTAAATACATTGCTAACCATCTGTTGCTCTATATTGTACCCAACTACCTCCACCACACAAGTGTTGAAACTACTCCCCTTCCAATTTTCAAATTGCTCTCACATTTCTTTCCTCTCTCTTCATTTTGTGAAAGTGTTTGATCCTGTATTCCAAAGACCAGTAAGACAGGAAGGGTTAGAGAGGTTTGGGCCAAAAGCTGGGAAATGGGACTAGATTACTTTAGGATATCTGGTCGGCATGGATGAGTTGAACTGGAGGATCTAGTACCGTGCTGTATATCTCTCGGGCTATATGACTGTTATAAACAGCAATGAGTGGCCACCAGCTTTCTACCTGAACCCTGACACTGCAGCCCTTTAACTGGCAGCAGTATGAACAGGTTTGTCCTAAAATTCACCTTTTATTCCATTAAATACCTCCACAAATGTTCTGAGACAGATAGGAACTCTGGTTTTCTGGATCCATTGTATAGAACATTAACAATGCAATGGCAATCTTGAGGGATAGTAATATTGGCTGAAACTACAGACTTCATCCCTGAAGGTATTTTTCCAATCAAGTGTGTTACTATCTTGCCATGATGTACCTTTAAGAGCTCAACATGCAAATAAGCCAAGCGGCCATCTGTTGTCACATAATAACAGGCTTTCTGCATTGTTACAGTCAAGGCATGGGGTGTGTTTGAGCTAGCTCTACATTGTCTTTATAGAGAAACTCCACAAGAGATCTTCAAGTAAATGAGATCCATATTTGTTATTT
The DNA here is from genome assembly GCF_047496795.1 of Chiloscyllium punctatum. Classification (NCBI taxonomy): domain Eukaryota; kingdom Metazoa; phylum Chordata; class Chondrichthyes; order Orectolobiformes; family Hemiscylliidae; genus Chiloscyllium; species Chiloscyllium punctatum. The sequence goes on along the minus strand of NC_092754.1, from coordinate 5,026,664 downwards.
TTAGACACCACAATGGTAGTGTGACAGCAAACAGTCCAGAGCTCAGCTTATCCTGCAATATAAATTAATCATTAATCTTCCTGAAGGTGCAGTGAAGTTACAGTGTGGGGAAGTGGTAAGTAATTTCTGATTTTGGCCTTTCTCTCATCCTGTTTCCTGCATGCAGTGTAGAACCCTGAACTCAGACAAATCATGAGTACCCAATCTCGGCTGGTCCAACAGGGGCACAGAGTGAGAGGCTGTGAGAACATGAGGAAGGAAGGATCTTAGTGATTCCTCACTGACCGTCCGAGAGACAGAGGCGAAACTGCACACTCCATGATACAGTGTAATAGGTGTCACAGAGACTCTGTGATAGGAAATAGAGAGGATGGAGATACCCAGAATCTAAAGCACACAACCAGACCATTCAGCTCAACTGGTCTGTGATAGCCTTTATGTTCCACACGAGCCTCCTTCATCTTAGCCTATCAGCACATCCTTCCAATCTTCCTCAACGTTGAGCTTGAAATGGATTGATAGTATGTAGACAAATACAACAGTGTGAGACCACACTGTGTATGTACAGTCTGATCTGCTGCCAGTGGTTAGTTATCATAGAACCCGTACAGTGTGGAAACAGGCCCTTCGGCCCAACAAGTCCACGTGGACCCTCTGAACAGTAACCCACCCAGACCCATTCCCCTATCCTATTTCTTTATGTTTCCCCTGACTAATGCACCTACCACTTTGGGCAATTTAGCGTGGCCAATTCACCTGACCTGCACATCATTAGACTGTGGGAGGAAACCGGAGCTCCTGGAGGAAACCCACACAGACACAGGGAGAAATGTGCAAACGCAACACAGAGAGTCGCCCGAGGCTAGAATTGAATCCGGGTCCCTGGTGCTGAGAGGCAGCCCAATAGTTATGTGACTAATTTAATTGGGAAGCTGTGTTGATGTCATTCATCACAAGAATTGTGGTTAAATCACTTTCAAAAATGAATGAAGTTTATTTAGTGGCACCTCCAGCTTACTAAACATCATTTTTATTGAATGTGCCTTTGCTTTTATAAAAAGAGTAGAAATTATGAACTTTATGTCCTAAATTATGTTGAAAAATGTCTACCTCAAATTATTGCTCAGTGTCATTGGATTGACCAGTAGCTCCTTTGGTGACTCATCTCTGAGTCTTTCACAATTTTTAAGAAATTGGACCTATTACTGTACTCAGTTTATTGCCATACAGATTGTGTTTTTTGAGATTGTATGCCATTCTTGTGTATTGACCATTCCAACTTGCCCACTCCTGAAGACTTTGTAATTGTATTGTTTGTTGTGTTAAGGGCAGCATTGGAAGGGACATTATTGCTTTGTGGTGTACATCTCCAATTTACATGGCCAGGTATTTATTAGCTGATTTGTTTAGTATGTATTAGCTCATTTGTTAATTAAAAATTATCAGCTGACCTAAAACCTCCATAATCGGTCATAAAGCAACACAAACACTCTTGTGTTTTAAAGGATTTGATGCAAGATTTGGTTCCACCAAAGCTCAACTCGAGAGGAATTAGAGATACTTCTCAAAGAATTATTCAATCATATCCCAGTTCCTCTGACTGTTTTAAAGACAATGGCAAAGATTCTGTTGTAGTAAGTCACGTGGACCAAAGGTCACAGGTTCTGAGCTGCCAAATCTCCAGCTGATAGAGCAGGGAGGATAAAATTATATTAGAATTGGAAACCATGATCTTCACTAAACCAAACGCAAGGCTGTAAAAATACACTGGAAGAATGTGACTTGGGTAGAATACTGCAGAGAATTGTCAATGGATTTAGAGAAAGGAAGTACTACAATCTCCATGGACACCAATAATGTTAAAATAAAATGAAAACCATCTCCTCATTGTCAACAGGGAGAAAACTGACTGTAATGTTTAGAATGTTCACAGGATTAAACCAAATCTTGAGCTGTAATTGACAGGGAAAGGATATTTCATGTGAAAGGCAATTTTCTTTTCAAATAGTCAATCCAACCGCCAGGTCTTGCCTAGTTATCAAACACACCCAATACTACTTGCACAGATGTGGCACCATGTGCATCTCACTGACTTTGACCTTTCCCTACCACCTGAAGCTCATGGACAGGGTTCCCACCAGAAGATGCATGTCTATGAATCTTCCTGTGCTTGACACACAATAGTCCAGATAGTGCAGAATCCTGAAGGTGCCCTTTTCTGTTGGCCTTCAAATGTTTTGGTGGATTCTGGCAACACTGAAACAGAAGCAATGAGTCTTGACCAATTCACAATCCTGTGCCTTTCAGCTCTTTGTTCTTTGCAACTGTAGAACAGACACAGTAACACAGTCTCTGCTCTATTCTCAGAGTTGGTTCAACACCATGATTTGTTTCCAAAACACACAATTGTTCCATTTGGGACAAATCTTGGTTTGTTCCCTCTTGTTGTGAAACTCGAAAGGGTGCAGAAAAGATTTACAAGGATGTTTCCAGGGTTGGAGGATTTGGGCTATAGGGAGAGGCTGAACAGGCTGGGGCTGTTTTCCCTGGAACGTCAGAGGCTGAAGGGTGACATTTTAAAGGTTTATAAAATCATAAGGGGCATAGATAGTGTAAAATGCCAAGGTCTTTGCTCCAGGGTAGGGGAGTCCAAAATTAAAGGGTGTTGGTTAAGGTGAGAGGAGAAAGATTTAAAAGAGATCTGAAGGACAACTTTTTCACACAGAAGGTGGTACGTGTATGGAATGAATTGCCAGAGGAAGTGGTGGAGGCTGGTAGCGATATGGCAAATGCTGGCAAATTGGACTAGGTTAATTTAGGATATCTGGTCAGCATGGATGAGTTGGACCAAAGAGTCTGTTTCCATGCTGTACATCTCTGAGTCTACTTGAAATTACAGTGTCTTCTGCATTGCCAAACAGACAGTCTAAGCACGCTGCAATTAGCTTTCTGTTTACCCTTCGCTTCTTAGCAGCTCATTCCCTCAGGTCACATGGGCATTTTTTTTGGAAACCTAATGAGGTCATAACCAGGACGCTACTGATCCCTGAATTTCAGAATACATGCCCGCAATGTTTTGGTTTTAAAGGGTCATCTCATCAAGGAAAATACAAGCTTTTCCCAACAAATAGGTCATCACAAGAGGAAACAGTAGCAACAAAAACAAGCACTGCATAATGCAGAGATTACGAAAAACATGGATAAGAGTATGCATTAAAGGCCTAGGAATGAGAGATTGGGGATTGAGAATGTCCTGTCTCATGTTAATATCATTGTGGAGTTCTAAGCACCATCCTTAGCAATTACAGTAAAACTACAAAAACTACAGCTGCTCCATGCAAAATGAGTATTTGAGAGATTTCTTGATGTGTACACACCTGGTTCCTTGATTAAAGTAATAAAACTGATCTTCAGATGTTTCTGTGCTGTACTGTTCTATATTTAACAATATTTAACAACCATTCTTCTTACTGAAAAGAAACACCAGTTATCAGAGTTTTCTAATGTGCCACTTGTCTCATATACAATCCTGAACATTCAGTAGAGAATAGATTTCTGAAAACTGTTTTCATTCACAAACCTTGCCTTACTTTGTTCCGTTGGATCACAGAAATAATTCCGCCCCAGACTACATTGTGAATTCTTTAGTGACAGTGCTCCACAATAATCACCTTTCCCTCCCCTTTCATATTAAATGATGCTGTTGTGTCTGTTACTCTGCATTAGATTATATGAACTTCTTCATTATTGTCATTTCCTGTGTTTAATTAAAACTGACTGTGCTGGAGAAACTCAGCAGATCGAGCAGCATCTGTGAAGAGAGAAACAGAGTTAATGTTTTGAATCCGATATGATCCTTCTTCAGAAATGATTGATTAGTTCAGCCTGGATGTGGATTCAGAGGAAATTAAACAAACTGTTAGACATGGCTGGAAGCAGTAAATATGGAGGATACATTAAGATGAAACACAGTTCCTCATGTTGAAGTGAATGTCATCTCTGCAGAGCTCCAGGGTATAAGATATAAAATGTCTTTAACTTGATAGTTCCTTATGGTAAATTATTTTGTTTCCTAATCATTCATGTGTCAGGTTCTAATGAAAGGTCATAGAGTCATAGAGATGAACAGCATGGAAACAGACCCTTCGGTCCAACCCGTCCATGCCGACTAGATATCCCAACCCAATCTAGTCCCACCTGACAGCATCCGGTCCATATCCCTCCAAACCCTTCCTATTCGTATGCCCATCCAAATGCCCCTTAAATGTTGCAATTTACTGAAATGTGTTTCCTTCTCCACAGATGCTGCCTGACTTACTGATTATTCATTTCTGATTTCTAACAGCTGCAATGCATTGTTCCTGTCCAGTTTCTCAAGCCTTCCATCAGAATCCAGAGTCCTGTAGGATTCCAGTGAATTTCTGCTCTGTTTCTATGTCTGTAATACAAGGAGTCCCCAATTTACAAATGTCGACTTTCAAATGTTTGTATTTGTGAATGTGGTCCCACACAGGGATATGATGTTAAAGACCCGACCTACAAACCCATTCTTACAAGCAGTTCCTTTACAACGTCCTGCACTGTGTCCCAACTTGCACATTAACTCAGGAATGGAACCTATTGGCATCCCCGGGAATTGTCTGTAACTCGCTATGGGGGTCGATTAGTTGGGACAGATATTTGTAATACAGAGTGATGCCAGCAGTCTGGGTTCAATCCCTGACTGAATTTACCGTGAAAGACTCTGCTTTTCAACCTCTCCCCTTACCTGAGGCATGGTGACCCTTAGGTTAAACTCACTGCCAGTCATCTCTCTTTCTCTCTCTCTCAATCCAATGACAGGATGGCCCTATTGTCTTTTGGGATTATGGCAAAATTTCATTTTAATCTTGCCTTTCCAGCATTCTGCTTGAAATCCCAACGGGGGTCTAAATGATGCTGGTCAAATTCAATATCCTACCCAAAGCCTAAAAGCACATTTCTTGTGTTTTTTTAAAAGTTTAAACACTCTTACTTTCCAAGCTTTATTTGCTGACTTTCCTGAATGTTCCTGTTCCTTCGCTCTCAGTAAGATTCGTGCTGTTTGGATTTGACTTCTTGTGGTGTGATTTGCCGCCAATGAAATGCTGTTTTAATCTCCAAAACATTTAGCACCTCCACAAGACCATCCTTCCCCAAGCTCCCTCCCTCATAGTTTGTCAAGCTCCCTCCCTAATTTAATCCTATTCTGTCTGTGTCTGTGGACGTGAAAATTTTGAGAGTTTCCAGCATGTCACGTTCCAGCATGTCAAAAAAAAACTGGTCTCACTTCTGTAATCAGTGAGTCATTAAAGCATATTTCTCCTTAATTTTATGCGTCTGTTTTTACCACGGATCCAGTATTTTTTTTTATCCAGTACCTTCTCAAAATTAATATTTTACGATGCTGAAAAATAGAGACATACTAACAAAACTTTCCATCTTGCATTCATCAGGGCACACACAAAAATGCCAAATTACAAAGGAAACAACAATTTATAATACAAGTATTCTCCAATCTATCTTGATTAGTTTTAGGCTGAAAGGTTTGACAGAATGTCTTTTATTTAATAATATTCCAGTTCTGTACCATCAAATGACAAATAAAGTCATCTACATTGTTTAAATAGTCTTTGCATCAATTTTTCAATCCATATTAATTTGTTACTTTTCTCTTTAGGTTAATATGTTAGGGTTTAACCATCAGCTGATACACTCTGTGGATGGCCTGGCAAATTCAGTCTATGATTAACTCTGCATCATGAGGATAGTCTCAGGTTAAAACCCAGTACATGCCAATGTTATGGGTCATGGATCAGAGCTCAGAACTGGTCAGTGTGACCCTATTGTTCTCGATGGTTGGGGGTTGGGTGGGCTTTGAAGTCAGTGTATCTGAAAACGCAGACAAGGTGGGAAGGTCAAAGGAACAGGAGTAGGCTATTCGACCACATGAGCCTGCTTTGTCATTCAATGAGATCACAGCTGATCTGTGACCTAACTCCACATATCCCTTAATCCCTTTGCTTTAGCAAAAATGTATCTATCTCAGATTTAAAATTAACAACTGATCAACCATCCACTACCATGAATGGAAGAGAGTTCCAAACCTCTCCCACCCTATGTGTGAAAAGCGCTTCCTAATGTCTCTGCTGAACACTCGCCCTCATTCTCAGACCATCCCACTTAGTTCTAGAACCCCCAACCTGTGGAAATAGTTTATCTTTATCTCACAGAGTCAGGCTCAGCCTCAGTGCTACCCTCTCTGCTAATGCTGTCACGGTGACATGGCAAGGTGACATGGCAAGGTGACATGACAGTTCAATGAGCTAATGGAGGTCAGGGGACTGTGGCAAATGGAGTCCTTGTTTCTACTTAAGTCTGATTCTTGATCAGTCGGGAAAGTGGACATGAGCAATATTGAATCAGCCATGATCCTTTTGAATGGTGGAGGAGCCTCAAGGGGCTGAATGGCCTACTTCCTATTTCTTATGGCAGGGCTGCCCACTCCATCATGCCCCCACCAGGCACTGGTCCTCAGGGAGTGTAATGTTCAATGATGGCGCAATGAGTTTATATGGAAATAATCTCTGACACTGAGCTACAGAGGAGCTGAACAGATTTTGCAAAGTAAAGAATTTGAAAACACATTAAGTGCTGAGGTCACTGGTGGTTGCAGGGCAAGGTGTCATCCTCAGTGTCAAAACTCCCCTCCTCCACAAACAATGGTCATATTGTCTCACACCCAGTTTTATAAATAGGACCCGCGATAATATCATGTTGTAGCATAGTGGAAAGTTTAAGGGTTCACCAAATTATTATTAGATCTGTAACAAGTAATTGATCGAGCAATGCTGTTATCAGCTTAACTCCCCCGTCCTCTTGAAGGTGTGACCAGTGAGGCTATGTTTTACTCTTTCACTGACAGGATGTATCGTGGATGTGAGACTGAAAGAAGAACATTGTGTTCAGGCACAGAGTCAATGAACACCCCTTTGAGTGTGCCACTCTATCATGGACTCTGCCCCATCTCAAGCACGAGCTCCTTGTTTCATACCTTCCCAGTTGAAAATTAGACATTCCTCTGATAGTCTTCAAAAAGATCGAGGGAGGGATCTCATAGACCATGGTGGCTAAGTGGTTAGCACTGCTGCCTCACAGCACCAGTGTCCCAGGTTCGATTCCAACCTTGGGCAACTGTCTGTGTGGAGTTTGCACGTTCTCCCCGTGTCTGTGTGGGTTTCCTCCCACAGTCCAAAGACGTGCAGGTCAGGTGAATTGGTCGTGCTATATTGCCCGATAGTGTTTGGTCATTTAGTCAGAGGGAAATGGGTCTGGGTGGGTTACTCTTCGGAGGGTCGGTGTGGACTGGTTGGGCCGAAGGGCCTGTTTCCACACTGTAGGGAATATAATAATTTTAAAAATTCTTACCGAATGAGACGGGGAAAGGCAGGAAAGATGCTCCTGAAGACACTGGGGTCTCGATCTAGGAGTTCGTGAGGGGAGGGGGTGTCCCAGGGAATATAGGATTAGACCATTTAGGATTGGGATAAAGAGAAATTTCTTCATCCGGTTTGGGGAGTCTGTGGAATTCACTACCACAGCAAGCAGTTGAGGCCAAAACACTGAATGTTTTTAAGAAGGAGATATAGTCCTTAGGTCTAAAGAGATTAAAGGATATGGGGAGAAAGTGGGAACAGGGGACTGAGTGGGATGTTCAGCAACGATCATACTGAATGGGGGAGTAAGCTTGAAGGGCTGAATGGCCTACTTCTGTTCCTATTTTTGGCGGACAATGAATCTAATAGGGAAGAGTGAATGATAAGGTTTTCACTGGATTTGGGCAACAGTACTTGAGGAATTGAACTTCAAAAAGGAAAAATCATAGTGTGGAGCAGTCCATTTAACCCATCAAATCCACAATGACCCTCTGAAGAGCAACCCACCCATACCCTTACTCTATCCCATAACCCTGCATTTCCCATGGCCAATTCATCTAACCTGCCCATCTTTGGACTGTGGGAGGAAACTGAAGCACCCAAAGGAAATGCACACAGACACGGGTAAAATGTACAAGCTCGACACATTCACCAGAGGGTGGAATCGAATCCAGATCCCTAGTGCTGTGAGGAGACAGTGCAAACCATTGTACCACCCAAGGTTGAGGATAGTTGAAAAATGTGGTGCTGGAAAAACGCAGCAGGCCAGGCAGCATTCGAGGAGCAGGAGAATCGACGTTTCGGGCATGAGCCCTTCTTCAGGTTGAGGATAGCTTTGGAAAAGCAATGACCATTCAGCATGGATTGCTGCAGTGAGTGTCTAATGCCAGGAACTGCACACACATAACATTCAAATCGCATTTGTATTGGAAAGATGGTTGTAACACTCGATAGGTTAATTTTATTTGATTTTAATGCTACCTTCATCTAAACTGACCTTTCTATGGGTTTACCTTGTCCAAAAGGTAAAGCTCTGATTACTCAATGGCCTCATTGCTCTCTCTCTCTCTCACTCTCTCTCTCTCTCTCTCACACACACACACTGCCCTGAATTTCCTACATTTCTCTAGCCACCAACTTGGCCAGCTGTTGTTCTACTTATCCCATCGCTGGGAAATTTCAGCCACTTGGGCAGACATCTCTCTTGCTGTTAAAGGCAATCTTAACAAAACAAGTTGAACTGAACAGTGACAACAGTTGCTATTTTTTTCCAGTTTTTATTGAGTGAAAATCTCAAACCCTTGCATCAGTCATGCAAAACCAATCAAATAAATAAAACACATATATTAAATTTCTAACAGCACTAGATTCAAGTGGAAAAATATTCAGTTATCAATAACATAGGTGCCAAGGGGTCATATTCAAGTATTGGAGAACATTTTTTTTCCAAACCATATAAAAAAAGTTGTTGTCTCCATGTATAGAGCCATGTAATCGTAAGTGGATTAGGTTCTCCCCACAGAGAAAAAAAAACACAAAATCCATATGATCTAGAGATGGCTTCTTATCCTAGTGTGCAATATATATATTACAAAGGCTAGAATTCTCTTTTTGCTACATTGTAATCTTTCCTTTATTTTTCATCTCCAAGAGATCAATCCAGTTTTAGTTAAATTAACAGTAAAATGATCATATGCTTCAGCAGCTTGTCTATTTAAAAGATTTGGAGGTTGTTTCTGTCTGGTTGTACATAATTATTATTTTCTTTTCTCTTTGTGTTCTGGTAGACTATCTACACAATGCCATCTGGCAAACATCTACTGATGTCTTACCCGTTTTTTCAAAAACAATACAAGAGAGGGGAAGGAGAAAGAAACTCAACAGCTTCAGACTTCAATGTGCTCTGTGTATTAAAATAAAATGACTCATGCCAAGTTAATCCAAGTGCACAACCTGCTTCCCAGCTCTAAGCAATTTACAGGTTTTTTTTTCCTTTTCAAAGGACATATGGAATCAGAAAATAAGAAAAAGACCAGGATTAATATTGACTGCCTTGTGTCTTATGTTTAAATAGAACCCACTATTGGACAGGCAGCAAAAAATAAAGAACACACAAAATAAAACTGATGGATAACAGTATTAAATTAACTAGTAATTAATATTCATAGACCTAAGTTAATTCACGTTCTACAAAATTCAAGTTAAACCTGAACCACACTCTGTGTCAGTGCTAACAGTCTATGTCTTACTGTTGAAGAGCTGTGTTACACATCAATGCTAAAAGGAATTGCACACAAAATAAAACTACGGGCTATTCCAGAATATTTTTTTGAAAAAGAAATCCTTCAAATATAACATATAACTTTATTATGGAAATGTGCTTAACCCTTTGAGAACTGGCCATCTTGTTTTTGAAAAGGTGTCAGCTTTCAAGCAGCAACTTTTCACACATAATCTCCTGTCAGCCTAATGTTTGTGTGAATGAACGTACATTATGCTGGTTTTTACAAAGCACAGTTAGAGTGAGGAACATAGGACAAACACTTACAGTACATCAAAATAAGACACTATGAGGAGAATGGAGGCATTGTAGCCTTATTTTGTTTCAGGAATTAGTGCTTTAAAAAAAAGACTGCTGTTCTCAAAGGGTTAATATTATTGTTGCAGTTGGGCCCAGAGAAGAGTAATTGTAAATCATTCTTAAAGCCGTTGTAGTCCCTTTTTATCATGTACGTGGAAGGATTATATTCTTCACACTGACTGACTCTCAGTCTGTGTGCTGTAGCCCAAAAGAGTTGGTTGCAAACGTATCTTGCTCACGTTTTCAAAGAAATGTATTCACCATTAAATAATGGTAGACATTGAGATGGAGAGCAGTGAACACTTGACTCCCAATAAATGCTGAAAGGAGCTACTGCTGCTTTAAGACTTGGGCAAATTAGTCTGAATTTGCTTTTTCATTCATTGTAATTGGTAGGGCTCATAACTGTTAATGTGGAACTAAATTAGTGCAAACATGTATATATTATAACAAAAAAAAAGCAAAGAGCAAGCAAGCACACACTATTAACACTCGTCTGTAATGCTTCACCCAATGAGGTGTAGAAATGTGAACTGTAAGTGTGACCTTGCTCTTTTACAGGGACATTGCTTGCTTATACGAGACCTCAAGTATTAGTAAGAAGTGGTGCTACCAAAGAGCAGTGACACTGAGAAACATTCCTGCCAGCTTTTTATCCACATCCTAAAAAATCATTGCCATGACTTGCAAGTATTACTTCTGAAACATTTTTGAGCCAAGGAGCCAGAATCTGAAGGTCAAAATAAAGAGGGAATTGTTGCATGGTAAAGTGGCTATTAAAGGACCAGCAAAAGCTGGAGAAGCTCAGCAGGTCAGGCAGCCATTTGCAGAGACAGAGAAAAACCGAATGTAATATTTCAAATCAGTGAGCTTCCTCAAGACTGGACAAAGTTAGGGATGTAGGAAGTTTTACACAAGGACAGGGCCTGGGAAAGACAAGAATAAGGAAGAACAAATGGGAAGGTCAGTGATAGAACAGAAGGCAGGAGAGATTTTCCCTCAGTGTCCAATTTCCTGAGTGTGTTACCACATTCTGGTTTTTATTTCAGATTTCCAGCTCTCCAGTATTTTATTTTTGTGTAAAATTGCTCTTGTTTCTCCAAATTAAAATTTGTAGGAAAAGCCCTATATTACCTCGATCATTCTCAATAGCCTCCAACATAACTACAGCCATTTTGTTCTCAGCTTAAAATCTTCCACTAACTGTGATGTTATAAATCTTTGTCACTGTGATGGTTCAGTCAAAAATCACCCAAATGTGACTGCTCCAGTTCATAAAGACTTCACATTAATTAAGTCCGCAGCCCAGAATGGACACTGCTGCCTGGCTGTCTCCCAGCTGCCTTTAAAACAACTTCCACTCCTCTGATTCTGCAGGATTCTTGTACATCATCTGCTTCATGTTGGAAAATCAGGTTTGGCTGAGGCAACATACCAAAGTGGTCACTGGGAATCAGGGAGTTCAGAACCCTGAACTGAGGCAGAGTTATCACTGGCGAGGGTTGAAGGGTGGGCATTAGCCAAGTTTTGAGGTGGGCTATAGGAGGTGGTGATCACTGCTTCACTTTTCTTTATTCTTGCAAAGGATGTGGGATTTTGTAGGAAAGGCCCATCTCTATTATTGGCCTTGAACCAAATGACTTGCTCCATCATTTCAGTGGACAGTTAAGAGTCAACCACATTGCTGTGGGTCTGGAGTCACGTGTAGGCCAGACCAGGAAAGGACAGCAAATTTCCTTCCCTAAAGGGTTTCAGTGAACAAGACAGGTTGCTAAAATAATAGTTTTGTGGCAGTGTTCATGTTATTTGTTGTATTGTTATAACAACTTAAATGCCATGGTGGGATTTGAACTCAGGTCCCAGAGCATTAGCCCAGGCCTGTGGATTACTAGTCCAGTGGCATTCCCACTACACCACCATCTCCCAATAATAAGTTATAAAAGGGCAAGCTCATTCTGGGTGTCAAAAATTTAAAGTACGCATCAGATGGAGGTTGAGTCAATTGTGGTCTGAATTAATGGCAAGCTAGACTTGAGGCAGGTTCCAATACAGACGTCAACGCTTTCGATGTGCTCCAGTGGGTGTAAGGATGGAGACAGTGGCTGTTGCGGCATTGGAATAGTGGAAACTGGAGGGGACGAGGCTAAGGGTCTCAGCAGCAGATGAACTCAATGGCAGCGTTAGGTGAAGGAATGGCAATGGAGTCAGAAGGTCAACCCGGGGTCAAGCAAAGGCTGTGAGACGTGTGGCTCAACATTGGCTGGGAAGGAGGTTGGATTTGGAATGGGGGAAAGAACAGAAGCTGAGCTGTGGGAAGTGCTTCTTCACAAGAACACAAGGCACTGGGGCAGGAGGCCATTTGGCCCATTGAGCCTGCTCTACCATTCAATACAATCATGGCTGCGATGAAAGTGAGGACTGCAGATACTGGAGATCAGAGTGTTGCTGGAAAAGCACAGCAGGTCAGACAGCATCTAAGGAGCAGAAAAATCGACGTTTCAGGAGATGAAGGGCTTTTGCCCAAAATGTTGATTTTCCTGCTCCTCGGATGCTGTCTGACCTGCTGTGCTTTTCCAGCACCATACAATCATGGCTGATCTTGAGCTTCAACTCCACTTTCCTGCCTTGACCCTATTCCTCCTGATTTTAAAATGCTTCAACCAAGAGGTTTATTTGGAAGCACAAGCTTTCAAAGCGCTGCTCCTTTGTCAGGTAGCTAGTGATTTTTAATTTTGTCCACCTCAGTCAAATACTGGCACCTCCACATCATGTCAGCCAAGGGGGAGGGATGAGCAGGAGTCAAGGGTAGGTTCTTTGGAACCTCTGGGTTTTCAATTTCTGGACCACTGCCTGGGCTGAGTCCCTCTCCTCCTCAGTCGTGATAGTCTCCCACATTGACCTCTGACATCTCTACATCATGGGACCCAGCAACGTTTCCCTCACTACAGGAGTGTGTTAACACCAGTAGATCAGGGCCTTTGGATCCTTTAGATTCAGGGTACCAATCTATACAATATCCTTTTTTACTTCATCAGACTAATTTATTGAATCAAACAACATCAGGGTGCTCTAACTAATTGAATGTTTCCCCAGTGGTGCAGCTCCTGAACAATGTGCCCATTGTAACTGCACCTGAAAAGATTAAAGACGTGGGAAAGTTTAGAATTGATCCTGTTCAGAGCCCATACTTCAATGAGGAAGATACACTAAAACTAATTTATTTAGAAAGGAGTTGATATATTCAAAATAACAGGATTTTATAGATATTTACACTGGCGATACCCCACTAGTTAGTGACTAATGAGGTGTTAAACTGACCCCTTTAGCTGAGCAATTAACAGCTGAGCTTTCAGTAAAGGTGGAAATAGGTGTCATTAATCTGCAGCTGAAGTGTGTGCTGTGTCTGGACTGCAAATCTATACAATTAGCAAAGCAAGCATCCAGAGAAGTCAGGAGGGAAGAGACTGGCAAGAAGATGAGCAGTTAACTTTAAAAGGTACGGCTAAGAATCTTCACATTGGTCAGCGAAAGATAAACCCTCGTGAGTTGACTTAATGTTACAACAGAAACAAGCTTCTATATTCTGGCAGTGTGACAAACTCACTCTGAGATAGTGGTCACGCTGGAGAAAGCTGTGGTTTCAGATATTTTTAACTCAACATGACCAGGCACCTCTGGAGCAGATGGGATTCAAATCCAGCTCTTTAGAACCAGAGGTAGGGACACTACCACTGTGCCACAAGCTGAGCCCCTGAAATGTTGTTTTTCTCTCTCTCTCTCTCTCTCTCTCTCTCCCTCTCTCTCCCTCCCTGTGCCTGTACTCTCTGGGAAATGACAGAGACTAGTTCCCCATTGCCAACGTAAAAGCAGAAGAGGGGACACGGGTATGAACTTGCTGTGATTGGATTCGGTTCAAAAGTAAAAATTTCCAGGGCTCTGAGGGAAGACTTGGGAGTGGGTCTAACTGGATTGTCGGATGGGCACGATGGGCTGAACGGCCTTCTTCTGTGTTCTAGTCTAAGATAAAACCAATAATATTAACCAACAACGGTATCCCAGTCACATGGACACTAATTTGATGGCACAGGGTACAGTGAAGGTGGCAAAGAGAAGGGACCATCAATATGACTCTCCTTTTTCTTTCCTTATTTGCTTCTTAATTATGATTTTGTATAAGTTTACACTGGGCACATTAACAAAACATGAGTTGCACAACAGCACAATAGAATCACTAGGGGAAAGAATGAGTTCCCATTCATGAAAGAATTGAGAATGATGGGTTTGAATTGCAAATAGTTGGTGAAAGCAGCAAAAGCAACATGTGAAATAACTTGCTCACACAGCAAGTGGCTAAGGTTTACAATAGTCGATTGCCTGAGAATGTGGCGGAGACGGTAGATTTGAAGCATTTAGATTGAAATTTGAGAGTTGTCTGAAAAGGAAGAATATGCAGGCTGACAGGGAGGAAGCAGGGGAATGGGGCCGTGTGACATGCTCACTTAAAGAGCCATCATAGCCATGATGGACCAAATGGCCTCCTTCAACACTGCAACAATTTGGTGATGACATGGCTTTCTTTGTGATTTCTTTGAGTCTGCAAGAAATACATTCAGCCTTAGAGATACAAGAGGCCACGTGTTTAAACAATCTTAAACACACAGAGAAAAGTTAACTTTTGATCAGAAACTCATAAGCAAACACGTTAAAACAGGTACTACAGCTCTAAGCCTCAGTAGAATCAAGAGTTAGATTCAACTTGGTGGCGAATGATTCACAAACAATGTCACCGACGTTAGCCCCCAAAGTATCGACAATATTCATATTGATTTCTGCTTTAAATATAAAAAATAACTTTACTTGAAATGCTCTCAGTCTATCTAGGAAACAAACCAAAGAGGTGGAGAAACTTGGAGAAACCACATGTGCTTCTTTACAACTGTAAAAGAAAGATTATTCTGGAACAGCCCAAAATAGCAATGAGTGGAATGGAATGGAAGAACCTCAGATGTAGCGAGTGACTTGGGATGATACAACCAAACTCCAGAGTGAGAAGGTTCTCGGGAGAGAGAGAACGAGAGGAGGAAAGAAACCTTCAAAACAAAATAAATTAATGGAAGAATAAAAATGGAACTTCATTCACATCAAGTGCAAACACCACATGTTACACAATAAACATCTGTCAATCTGCACTTATCTAAATGCTTCGAGATTTACCGTTAAGAAATCATTTTACACAATCTTATCTGAAAGTCATCTCATCTCCCACAGTTTGGTGCTAGAGGTGATGGTGGGGCTGACTACAGAAAGTGGTGATTTAAAACTGCCTTTGTAAATTCTTCGCTTGCACACTCTGCCATATTACATAATGTACACTACAGCTCAAACTGCTTAGGATTCCCGGTATCATATACTTGTTTTTTCCTTTGAAAATTCCAAAAATTAAAACAATAAAGTCTAGCAGACATGCACACACGCAACCAAGGAGTTTTCCATAGCAAAGGTAATACCCAAATATTACATGATGTCCAACTCCAGAAATGTCGGATTATAGATTTTAGTTTCTCCTGCATATTAAAAGGGTTTAATTATGTTGGTCGGGTTGTAAACATCTTTCAGGGAAAACAACTCTTCATACTGCTGCTATCTCCTCTCCACATAGCATCTGAAGCCAGACGATTTGTTCATCTGTAATCGTGATTCTTTTGATTTGTGTAGGGCGTCGTCCCGTTGTCATCAGCTGATCTGGAAGCATGGTGTTGGGGAGAGGAAGCTGAGAAAATCTCTACTGCAGAGCTGGTCTGATCGCAGCAATAATTCTCACCGTGCACTCAGGGCCCCTTCAACACAACAGCGCCTGTGGAGTCTTTGCTGTTAATTCCACTACTTTTTTTTTCATTTAATTAAGAACAACTGTCATCCCAGATAATTTAAACAAGTATATAGAGTACAGATTCTTTATATAGGAAGGGAAGGGGTTGGGGTGGTTGGGGGGGAAGCTGTCCCCAGCTACAGCCCTGTGGCGTCATCTTTCTCGTCCGTGTTCTCGGGTACGGTGCCACGGGAGCTGTCCGAGTCCGTGTTGAGATCATCATCATCTTCGTTGAGGTCTTCGTCCTGTGTCATGTCGTTCTCGTCTTCAGCGTCTCCAGATGTGACGGCTGGGTCTTCCTGGAGAGGCCCAGCCACCGAGACCACCTCGTGGGGCTTTGTGCTCAGATCCAGCGAGTCATTCAAACCGATGCCGGCGGGGTTACGCAGGAAGAACAGGGAGCTGTCGACATTGGTGCTGAGGTTGAGGGAGCCATCCAGGTTGAGGGAGGACCCCTGTGAATCGTACTCCGTCGTGGTGCCCGTGGCGTGCATGGCCTCACGGGGGGGCGAGACAGACGTCGTTTCCCCGCGCTCCAGCTTCTCGTGTTTGCGCTTGTGAGAGTCCATCTGTGACATGCCCACCACTGTGTGTTTACACTCAGGGTAGGTGCAGTGGAAATGGGAGCACTTCAGCTTGTATTTACAGTCAGGAACCCCACAGTCCACACTCGAACTGAACTGGCAGAAACCAGCAGCGCTGATCACATCTTGCTTGCCATGGTGTTTCCGGTGGGCGGTCACCTTGGTGCTGTCCGTACAGCGGAAACCACACCGAAGGCAGTGGAAGTGGGTACTGTTCCCAGAAAACTGACAATCTGCAAAATAGCACCTCAGGGAGGACTTAAAGCGCTTGAAGTCATCGAGAACGAGATTATCCACTCGGTCGTGGTGCTGGGCGTGTTTGTACATGTGAGTGCGCCCACAGAACTTGTAGCCACAATTCTCCCGGGTGCAGTGGTAGTGGGTGACCTTCAGCGAGAATTGGCAAGAGGTGTCTTTGCAGTCTTCGTAGAGATCGTAACGTTTGAAACCCTCCAGCATCATTCCTTCATCCAGCATCTTCCGGGAAGAGGCTGTTTTCCGTCGCTTTCCAAACGGAGACATGTCTTCGATGATCCAGAATCTTTTCTTTGCCCCAGAAGCAGTCGGAAGTGAAATGGTGTTCCCTGGAAGCAGAAAAGAAGATCAAGAGGTCACGGGTCTAACTCTGCATTTAGTTGGGGTCAGACACATTGGAGACTATAACAATGGCTTTATAGTTAGTGATGCAAACCTCCCTTTCTTCCAGCAACAGAGGGGGTCACTACAATGAACTGACCACATTGAAAACATTGCACAACATATACTGGAGCCAAGGTACTATGCAGAAATGTACACCACAGAAACACACAGCTTGGCCAAAATATCTATTTGGTCTTCATGCCTTTTCCCCCCAATATTCATCCAAGCCAAGATCTTCTCACGGTCCAGCTGACTGTACTATGGCCAGTTTTGACAATATTCTTTCAGATCATGAGGGGATCACTGGCAAGGCCAGTGGTTATTGCCCATTCCCTCACTGCCCTTGAACTCAGCCATTCCAGAGGGCACTGAGGAACCAACTACATTGCTATGGGCCTGGAGTTACACATCGGCCCAGAACAGGTAAGGGTGGCAGATTTCCTCCCCTAAAGGATATTAGTGAACTGGATGGATTTTACCAAAACTTGATGATAGCTTCATAGTTACCAGATTTATTTGATTTCTGTTCCAGATTTAAATTCCATCAGCTGGCATTGTCTTCAAGGAGTAGTTAGATATAGTTCTTAGGGCTAAAAGGTTCAAAGGGTACGGGGAGGAAATGGGAAAGCTGGATGATCAGACATGATCATGTTGTACGGGGAGCAGGCTCGAAGGGCTGAATGGCCTATCCCTGCTCCTGTTTTCTAACTTTCTTTGGTTTTATTGGTGGGATTTGAATCCACGTCCCTCAGTGCTTTGACCTGGCCAGCTGATTACTACTCCAGTGACATCTGAATTTAAAAAAAAACACACAGAGAAAGGAAACAAAATGATGCTGCACTTGTCTAGATGCATGGAGACAAGGTGTGGGGTGAAGAGACATTGATACTGGGAAGGGAGAAAGAAGGAGACACTGAGCCTTGTCTGTCTGGGGAATCAATTTGGGAGATCCGGAATGGGGATGCTGACAAGGAAGCTGTATTTTTCGTACCATTCCTCTGCTCTCCTGACTCAGTAAGGTCCCATAGCACAGTGTCATAACGGAGTGCAACTTCTCCCCAGTGGAGGGGCCTCTTGTCTAGAGTGGGGGAGAGGGGTGCAGCGCAAATTGGACCTCGTGATAACGCACCACAGCTCACTCAGACCCTGTCCCACAGGAAGTTCCAATGCACATGCACAATGAGCAGAGAACGTCAGAGAACGGGTGGTCCGTGGACCTGCTTTGGAGCAGAGGTGTAGAAGTCAGGAGGTTATGCTGAACATAAGAACATCTCAGAGTTCCTATCCCACTTGGTCTCCATTGTCTAGGGAGAGCAGCATCAGCTGTTAGTCATGCAGCTTACATTGGCATAAGTTGGAAAAATCAATTTCAAATAATTATGAAATTGGATAACCAGCTCCACATTGATAGCCCTGAATACTCTCTTCCGCCTCTCCCCATCACCGTTTCTGCTGCTGAGGTGCTCACACATTTCAGTGCAAACAAATGGAAAATTTCCCTATAATTTTCATAAACATACAAAAACTAAAATACAAACAGCAACCAGATATTTGCTGCAAAGCCAAACACCAGGCTGCTTGCTCAGTCTGATATTCAAACATGCTCCAGGCGTAAGGATAAGGCTCCCCTCAGCCTGGGTGTCTGGGGTGTTACAGAATGTGCTGCTAAAACCACTGTTCTTGCTGCCATTAATTGCCGAGAGAACATATCCTTCAGAAACCCACAAGCAGACCAATTCCTGCCTCCTTTTCCAGGTGAATGGAATAAACAGGAAGTGCTCCCTGATATTTATCTCCCAACCAATCTGAGTAAAGCCATTTACCAGAGGACTCTTTTGTGGACAAAATGACTGTCGCACTTCTAACATTCCCAGTGACCAGGATCTCTGAATTATTAAAGTACAGAAAGAGGCCATTCAGCCCATTGTGTTTGTACCGGCTCTCCAAATGAGCATTGTGACTTAACATCACTCTCCCACCTTATCCCTGGAACCCTGCACTTCGTTCCTTTACATATAACAGTCCAATTCTATCTTAAATTACCACCTCATTTGAACCTGCCTCGATCCCAGTCTCAGGCCACACATTCCAGGTGCTAGTCACTCACTGCGTGAACATAGAACATAGAACATAGAACATAGAAGAATACAGCGCAGTACAGGCCCTTCGGCCCTCGATGTTGCGCCGATCAAAGCCCACCTAACCTACACTAGCCCACTATCCTCCATATACCTATCCAATGCCCGCTTAAATACCCATAAAGAGGGAGAGTCCACTACTGCTACTGGCAGGGCATTCCATGAACTTACGACTTGCTGAGTGAAGAACCTACCCCTAACATCAGTCCTATATCTACCCCCCCTTAATTTAAAGCTATGCCCCCTTGTAATAGCTGACTCCATACGTGGAAAAAGGTTCTCACTGTCAACCCTATCTAACCCCCTAATCATCTTGTACACCTCTATCAAATCACCCCTAAACCTTCTTTTCTCCAATGAAAACAACCCCAAGTGCCTCAGCCTTTCCTCATAGGATTTTCCTACCATACCAGGCAACATCCTGGTAAACTTCCTCTGCACCCGTTCCAGTGCCTCCACATCCTTCCTATAGTATGGCGACCAAAACTGCACACAATATTCCAGATGCAGCCGCACCAGAGTTTTATACAACTGCAGCATGACCTCAGGACTCCGGAACTCAATTCCTCTACCAATAAAAGCCAGTACGCCATTTGCCTTCTTCACTGCACTATTTACCTGGGTGGCAACTTTCAGAGATCTGTGTACATGGACACCAAGATCCCTCTGCTCTTCCACACTACTAAGTAGTCTACCATTAGCCCAGTAATCCATCTTTTTATTACTCTTACCAAAGTGAATCACTTCACACTTAGCTACATTGAACTCCATTTGCCACCTTTCTGCCCAGCTCTGCAGCTTCTCTATATCCCGCTGTAACCTGCCACATCCTTCCTCACTGTCTACAACTCCTCCGACTTTCGTATCATCCGCAAACTTGCTCACCCAACCTTCTAACCCTTCCTCCAGGTCATTTATAAAAATGACAAACAGCAATGGTCCCAAAACAGATCCTTGCGGAACACCGCTAGTGACGGCACTCCAAGATGAACCTTTGCCATCAACTACTACCCTCTGTCTTCTTCCAGAGAGCCAATTCCTAATCCAAACCTCCAACTCACCCTCTATGCCATATCTCTGTATTTTCTGCAGTAGCCTACCATGGGGAACCTTATCAAACGCCTTACTAAAATCCATATATACCACATCTACCGCTTTCCCCTCATCTACCTCCTTAGTCACCTTCTCAAAGAATTCAATAAGGTTTGTGAGGCACGACCTGCCCTTCACAAAATCATGCTGACTATCCTTGATCACATCATTCTTATCCAGATGTGCATAAATCCTATCCCTTACAATTCTCTCTAAGACTTTGCCCACAACAGAAGTGAGACTCACTGGCCTATAGTTACTAGGATTATCCCTACTCCCCTTCTTGAACAAGGGAACCACGTTTGCTAGCCTCCAGTCCTCTGGCACTACTCCTGTCGACAAAGAGGACACAAAAATCAAGGCCAATGGCTCTGCAATCTCCTCCCTTGCTTCCCAGAGAATCCTAGGATAAATGCCATCAGGCCCAGGGGACTTATCTATTTTCACCCTTGCCAGAATTTCCAACACCTCTTCTCTACATATCTCAAAGCCATCCATTCTACTTATTCGTGCCTCAGTATTCATATCGACAACAATGTCCTGTTCCTGAGTGAATACTGACGAAAAGTATTCATTCAGCGCCTCCCCAATCTCTTCAGCCTCCACACGCAACTTCCCATTACTATCCTTGATTGGACCTATTCCTTCCCTAGTCATTCTTTTATTCCTAACATACCTATAGAAAGCCTTCGGGTTTTCCCTAATCCTACCAACAAGAAGATTTTTCTTGTACCATTTTTGCTTCTTCTGCTAACCACACTTCAAAATACCTTGGTGGCTGTAAAGGGCTGTCCTAAAGTCATGAAAAGTGCTACATAAATGAAAATTCATTCACACCTTTTGTGGTTCATTGGGTCAGTTTAGACACCACTAAGAATTGACCAGAACAAAAGGGATGACAAACTCTCTGCTTTGAGAGATATTAGTGAGACAATAGGAGCTGGGGCAATTCAGCAGCTTCCAATCCTATAGTAGCGACTACACCTCACTGACTAACTACACGTTGGGATGTGTGAAGATGTAAGGTGCTATAAAAATGCAATTGAACTGATGATCATTTGTTTCTGATACTAGCCAGTTATTATGTTTTTTCTTTAAAAAAAAAGTTGCGTTTGATTTCAGAACTTAGGATGGAATAGAGTAGTTGATCTGAAACACTAATTTAATTGATCTGAAACACAAATTCTGTTCCTCTCTCTCTTGAGAGAGAGAGACCAGGCCAGTATTTCCAGCACTTCCTGTTTTTATTTTGAGGCTTTATAACTTCTGGTTTCCTTGCCCAGTCCTTGTAACCACCACACAACTCGACCCATATTGCTACAGAACAGGTAGAAGTGATAGAAAAGAATAAAAACATAACAAATAAAAAGACATACTCAACAAATGCACGTTTCCACACTTATTTAAGCAATCATATCCTCTATATTTTACTAAAGATTCATAAAGTTATTCAAGAAACTGACAGGAGGAGGAGGTTCTATAAGTATCCCCTTACCCAATGAGGGGGGAGCCCACCACAGCAGTGCAGAAGCAAACTCAACAATCTTTAGCCAGAAGTGATGAGTGCATGATCCATCTCATCCCAGCCCAATGGTCCTCAGCATCACAGATACCAGTCTTCAGCCAATTTGGTTTTCTCCACATGAGATCAGAAAATGGCTGATTGTACTGGGTACTGCTAAGTGATGACTATCTCTGACAAGAGTTGAAAAATGTGGTGCTGGAAAAACACAGCAGGCCAGGCAGCATCCGAGGAGCAGGAGAATCGACGTTTTGGACATAAGCCCTTCATCAGGGATGAGCCTCTCTGACAAGAGCAAACCTAACTGACAGCCCCCAACATTCAATGCTTTATCCCCCACTATCAATATCCCGGGGGTTACCATTGACCAGAACTGAACTGCAACCACCATATAAAAACTAGCTCCAACAGGAGGTCAATACTAGGAACCCTGCAAGTATAACTCACCTTTTGTCCCCCCAAGGCCTGTTCACCATCTATTATGCAAACGTCAGCAGTGTTGACAAATGCTGACTTCAGTTGTGGGAAGTGCACCCAATCCCCAGCTTCTCGAGAACCGGGTTAGGGAACTGGAGTTCGACGAACTTCGGATCATTTGGGAGGCGAAGGGGGTTATTGAGAGGAATTACAGGGAGGTAGTTACTCCATAGACACGTGAAGAAGGTAGATGGGTTACTGTCAGGAGTAGGAAAGGGAATCAGTAGCCAGTGCATGGATTTCCTGTGGCCATTCCCTTCAACAACAAGTATGCCATTTTGGATACTGTTGCCGGGGATGACTTACCAGGGGTAGGCATTGGGGTCTCTGGCACAGAGTCTGTCCCTGTTGCTCAAAGGGGAAGGGGAAAGAGGAGCAGAGGTTTAGTCACTGGGGATTCCATTGTGGGAGGACAGATAGGAGGTTCTGTGGAAACGAGAGAGACTCACAGTTGGTGTGTTGTCTCCCAGGTGCCAGGGTTTGTGAGGTCTCTGACCATGTTTTCGGGATCCTTGAGGGGGAGGGGGAGCAGCCCCAAGTCGTGGTCCACATTGGCACCAGCAACAGATAGATAGGAAGAAAGGTGGGGATTTAAGGCAAAAAATCAGGGAGTTAGGGTGGAAGCTTCACACTGGAACAGAGTTGCAATCTCTGATTTGTTGCCTGTGCCACGTGCCAGTGAAGCGAGGAACAGGGAGAGCGCGGAGCTAAACATGTGGCTACAGGGATGGTGCAGGAGGGAGGGTGGATGGTGAATGGTTGGATGGTGCAGGAGGGAGGGATTTGGATTCTTGGATAACTGGAAATCTATCTGGGGAAGGTGGGACCTCTACAAATAGGATGATCTTCACCTGAACCAGAGGGGCACCAATATCCTTGGAGGTGGGAGAGGAATTTTGCTAATGCTTTTCGGTGGGGTGGGAGGGGGTGTGGATTTAAACTAATGCAGCAGGGGGATGGGCAAGAAATAAAAGGGTGACTGAGGATGGGCAATAAATACTCACTGTTAAAAACACAGGGACATGACGTGTCAGGTAGGTCAGACTGAACATGGGAAACAGCAGAGAGGAACTTCTGGTTAAATGTCACACAGATTTCATTTTCCAAAAATTCACAAGATTCAAGCATCATCTATTCAGCCAATGCTTACTAGCTAGAGTGCTGTGGGTCTAAGACCTCAGATTTCCTTTCTCAGAGGGCATTAGTGAACCAGGTCAGTTTTCACAATAACTAGACTAACTTTTCACTCCAGATTTTTGTTGAATTCAAATTTCACCATCTGCCATTGGTGAGGTTGGAAGCCCAGATCATTAACCTGGGCTTTTGGATTTCCTGGTCCAGTGACACTGTCACTGTACCACCACCTCGCCTCAACTATACTTCTGCATTCTCCCCCCCCCACCCCGACTCCCAATGACTGGACAATAATTTCTATCATTGTCAACTTGAGTGAACAAGTAACAATAATAAAATGTAATATGGTGTTGGAATGTTTTACCTGAGCATGTTTAACTTTGATCTGAAACTAGCTTATTGTAATAATTAGTATTAATGTATTAAACAACTTTAGCAAAGAAAGAAAGTAAAGCCTATTAAACAAAAAAAAGGAATTGCTGGAAATCGGAAGCAACATCAGGAATTGCTAAAAAACAGAACTCAGAGGGTCTGGCAGCATCTGTGCAGAGAGAGAAGAGTTAACATTTTGAGAAGTTCTTTAGAACTGGAACAGAAACATTGCCTCGACTTTCTCTTCACAGAGGATGGCAGATGTCCTGAGTTTTTACAGCAATTCTTGATTTTGAATACAAAACCCATTGTTTATTTTCGAAAGCTCCAATAAATCTGTAGTTCTGCACCATATAAGGCTCTATAATCAATCCAAAAAAATGAGCTGGGTTTAATGAATTTATTGTAAGGAAGATTTCAAGGTGTTCACACAGCAGTGACAGAAGGAGGAAGGAATTTCAACGGCTCAAACAAAATCCCTAAAATGGCAACAGTGAGAGTTCAGAAACCAGCTGTCACCAGCTGAGATGGATTTTGAGGGTGAGTTGCAATATCTGAGTACAAATACTTTCTTCCACCACCATAGTGCTTACATAATCACTGTCTGAATTGATGGTGAAAACTAATACATAATGTGCACAAACATTTTGTAGCAGGACCTCACATCTTAAACCAATTGGCATTTTACATCAATAGTGAAAGCTGCAAAGTTTGGACTTTATGAAAGAGGCTGGTCTGTGATTAGCTTAAAGCTTCAAATCTTTGATCTGTTTTGTCATTCTCAACAAAAAAACAGAATACCAAGTTTAACTTGCATTTAGTTAGTAGATGCATGTGACAAATGTATTGAAGTGGATTAGAGTGGTGCTGGAAAAGCACAGCAGGTCAGGCAGCATCCGAGAATCAGGAAACTCGACATTGCGGGCAAAAGCCCTTCATCAGGAATAGATGAAGGGCTTTTGCCCGAAACGTCGATTTTCCTGCTCCTCGGATGCTGTCTGAACTGCTGTGCTTTTCCAGCACCACTCTAATCCAGAATCTGGTTTCCAGCATCTGCAGTCATTGTTTTTACCTAAATGTACCTCACTTTGTTTTAATTTTATATATGCAAGAGTTCTTCCAGTTAAAACCAAACATCGTCAAAAAAAATTGAACTTAACTTCAATGGATGTACATAAGCTCATAGGAAATAGGAATAGCAGTAGGCCATTCGGCCCCTGGAGACTGATCCACCATTCATTTGGCTCATGTCTGATCCAACATTCCTCACATCCACTTTCATGCCTTTTCCCATAATCTTTGATTCCTTGACTGATCAGGAATCTATCTCAACCTTAAATATACACAAGGTCTCTGTCCCCACAGCACTGTGTGGCAAGAGGTTTCAAAGACTCACAACCCTCTGTTCAATCAACAAAAAATATGAATTTCCTCTGACACTAAATTTGAAGGTAGTAATACTTTGTAATTTATTTAATTTCATTGTGGTGATGATGCAAGCGGGGAGCTGTTTTCCTACAATTTTGTCAGCAAGTTACAAGTTGTCATGAGAAATCGGACATCTCATTTACTTTCCAAGAAGAATTAATACAAGCTCAATGCATTAATGCCAACATTAGCACCTTCCTACACCAGGCCAGTCTTTCTATGAAGGACTTCCAACCTTCATGTCCAAATTGCACAAGTCCCATAAGGAACTGGGCAGCTATTCACTTGAGCAGTGGCCCTTGGAGTGATCAAATAGGGAACACTCAGCCCTCTCTCACCCATGCAGGGTAGACTCAGATCTTGGTTGCTGACTTGAGTAGATAATGTATTAATGTATTGAATTGCCTGCTCCCTCCATCCCCATAATACTGTTCAAGAGGGCAGAAATATGATGACAGAATGCCGACTTATTGCTACGTGAAAACATATAAAATGAGGGGCATGACTCGGCCATTTGCCCCTCCAAGCCGCTTCCATCATGGCTGACCATCCAGTACCCTGTTCCTGCTTTTGCCCCATATCCTTTGATCCATTTGTTATGTAAAACATTATCTGTTTCTTGAATAAATTCAGTGCCTTGTCCTCCACAACCTTCTGTGGTAGAGAATTCCACAGATTCTTCGAGTGAAGATGAATTTCCTCAGCTCAGTCCTAAATGGTCTACTGCATATCTTAAGACTGTGACCTCTGGTTCTAGATTCCCCAACTAGGGAAAACACCCTCCCTGCCTCTCGCCCTTCTAAACTCTAGTGAAGACACTTATATCATACAGCCATGAGGCATAGGATCAGAAGCAGGCCATTCATCCCATCGAGTCTGCACCATGATTGAATGGCTGATTGAATGGCTGATCTGATAATCCTTTTCCCCACAATCCTTGATTTCCATACTGATTAAAAAATCTATGCCAGCCTTGAATAAACTTAACGACCCAGCTTCAACATCCTTCTCAGATAAAGAATTCAAGTCTCCCTAACAACCTTGTACGTTTCAATAAAGCTGCCTCTCATTCCTCTAACCCTGAATCTACTGAACCTCTCTTAAAAAAAACAGTCCTTCTATTCCTGGGATCGGCTGAATGCACCTTCTCTGGACCGCCTCCAATGCCAGGATACCTTTCCTTAGATAAGAGGCCCAAACTGTTCGTCGTATTCCAGTTGTGGCCTGACGAGTACCTTACATAGTTTTAGCAAAACCTCTCTACTTTCATATTCCATTCCCTTTGAAATAAAGGCTCAAATTCTCTCTGTCTTCCCTGATAATCGCTGAACATGGATGCTAGCCTTTTGTGACTCCTAAACCCTTCTGTTCTGTACCTTCTAGAAGACTTTCTCCACTAAAATAAAATTCAGCTCTTGTCATAATCATAAACCTTCGCTGGATTTCCTCTATGTCAACTATATCCTTTACATCCAGAAGCACTCTTGCAAGCAACTGAATATCTTTTTCCCCAACAGCCACAGGACTGTTACCACCTATAAATTACCACCAGTAATCACCAGTGTTTTCCAATTGATCAAATTACATGCAAAACCCATTAGGGCAATGTATACTACCAAATGTGAGGGTGAGGTAGTGACAGAGAGAAGGAAAGGGCTAAATCAAAATGTATATCCTTTCTTAGCTAAAACTCACACAACATCAGGTTATAGTCCAACAGTTTTATTTGGAAGCACTAGCTTTCAGAGTGCTGCTCCTTCATTAGGTGGTTGTGGAAATAAGATTGTAAGATCACGTTCTTATTCTCCACAGCCACCTGATGAAGGAGCAGCGCTCCGAAAGCTAGTGCTTCCAAATAAACCTGTTGGACTATAACCTGGGGTTTTGGATTAGTGGTGCTGGAAGAGCACAGCAGTTCAGGCAGCATCCGAGGAGCAGCAAAATCGACGTTTCGGGCAAAAGCCCTTCATCAGGAATTCCTGATTGATTGATTCCTGATGAAGGGCTTTTGCCCGAAACGTCGATTTCGAAGCTCCTTGGATGCTGCCTGAACTGCTGTGCTCTTCCAGCACCACTAATCCAAAATCTGGTTTCCAGCATCTGCAGTCATTGTTTTTACCTATAACCTGGGGTTGTGTGATTTTTAACTTTGTACACCCCAGTCTAACAAGAGCACCTCCAAATCGTGACTATCCTTTCTTAGATATGGAGAGCAAAAATGCACACAATACTCCAGGTGTGGTCTCACCAAGCTTCTGTATAAAAACTGCAGTTAGAATTCTATTAAAATCTAACAGAATGATGATAGGCAATGAGGCAGTTTGCTACGCCCTCAATGTAAGGTAGGAAGTTCCACTATTTGACTAATAAATCATCCTGAATTAGAGAGGATTTCCCTGCCTTTATACCTATTGAGGTCCTATTGTGTGGACAGCATATCAATTAGGCAGCACCAGACCATAGAGACTGGCCCCAACATCTAAGGACACCATCCAACATGTGTTTATACTGCCCTATTGAGGGGCTGGAGATCTCGGGGTGTTCTTCTAGAACACCCAGGCAGACACTGGGTTTCCCCTGTCCCCTCCCTACATTCCCCCAAAACCCAGTCTTGCTGAAAACCCTTCAGACATCTTGGACACTTGGTAAGTGGGCCAGAGGGCTGTTAAAACCTCATGATGTTCCACGAAACCTTATCGTGTGTGGCAAGTTAAAACTCTTCTTAGTGCAAATGCTTTAATGTATACAATTTAAAATTATTTAATGTACACATCAGATCCAAGTTCCAAAGTCCAAATCAGGAGCCAGGTGCATTATCGCTAGGCTGGCAATGGACTGCAATACTGTACACGTGCTGTATTGTCAGAGGTGCCACCCAATTGATGAACTGAGCTGCCTCATGAGGAAGACTCAGTCTCCATAAATCTTTCTGTGGAATAATACACTGATCCCAACAAAAAACACCATCCAAAACAAAACAAGTCAGCGCCATTAACATTTACTCCCTCCACCACCAGGCTGGAAGTGTGTACCAGCTACAGGATGTGTTCCGGTGACCGGTCAAGGCTTTTTCAACAGCACCTTCCAAATATATAACCTCCAGCGCCCAGAAAGCGAAATGAAGCACGGGGTGCATGGGAACATCACCAAGTGTCTCACACACATGGCAGATGGAATATAATGTACAAACATGAGGTTAACCACTTTGGTCGGAGGAACAGATGTGCAGAGTATTTCCTAAATTGTAAGAGGTTGGAAAGTGTAAATATACAAAGGGCCCTAGGTGACCTTGTCAATAAATCACTGAAGGCTAACATGCTAGCTATTAGGAAGGCTAACGGAATGTTAGTCTTTATTGCGAGAGGATTTGAATATAGGAGCAGTAGTGAAGTCTTGCTTCAATTGTATTGCAGCTTGATTAGACCATTCCAGGAATTTGGTGTGCAGTTTTAGTCTCCTTATCTCAGGACAGATATTATTGCCATTGAAGGAGTACAATGAAGGTATTGTTCATAGATACCGGCCAGTCCTATGAAGGAGAGATTGGGCAACTGGCACTTTATTCTGGAGAGTTTTGCAGAATGTTTTTTAAAAATTAATTCATGGGATGTGAGCATTGGCTCGGCCAGTGTTTATTGTCCATCCCTAATTACCAAGAAGGCAGTTAAGAGTCAACCACATTGCTGTGGGTCAGAGTCACATGTAGGCCAGACCAGGTAAGGATGGCAGATTCCTTCCCTAAAGGACTGCAGTTTCCTTCTTTAAAGGCCATTAGTGAACCAGATGGGTTTTTCCAAAAATCGGCAATGGATTCATGGTCATCATTAGACTCTTCATCTCTGATTTTCTTTTAAAAATTGAATTAAAATTCCACCATCTGGTTGGTTGCCCAGAACATTAGGAGAAAGTGAGGACTACAGATGCTGGAGATCAGAGTCGAAAAGTGTGGTGCTGGAAAAACACAGCAGGTCAGGCAGCATTGGAGGAGCAGGAGTGTTGATGTTTCAAGCATAAGCTCTTCCTCAGGAACGTGGAGGGGGCAACATGCTCAGAACATTACCCAGTCTCCAGATTAGTGATTCAGTGAGAAGACCACCAGTCCATTGCCTCCCCAGGTGACAGGTGATCTCATTGAAACCTACACAATACTTCAAGAAATAGACAGGGTAGATGCAGGTAAGAAAATGTTTCAGCTGGTTGGGGAATCTAAAATCTCCAAGGGTTGTGAACGTTTGGAATTCTCTGCCACAGAGGGCTGTGGAAGCTCAGTCTTTGAGGATGTTTAAGGTAGAGGTTGATAGATTTCTGATTATCAGCAGTGTACAAGGTTACAGGGATCATGTGTAAAAGGCATTGAATTGTTTGATCAGCCAGGATAGTATTGATTGGTGGGGAGGAGTAGATGAGCTGAATGGCCTACTCCTCTTCCTATCATCCCACCGTGACTACATAGCGATCATTCTTTCATCACGACTGGGTCAAAAATCACAGAACTGCCTGACCATTAGCACCTTGGGAGGAAATTTAACACAAAAGCCTGCAGCAGTTCACAAAGAGGGTGTTGTTTACACTTAGTTAAAATTCTGATGTACTGTCTCAGGCTAAGGAGCTGATCATTTGGAACTGAGATAAGGAGAAGTGATCTCGCACGTGGCCTCTGGATTTTGGAATGCTTTACCCCAGAGGATAGTAGGTGCTCCATTGCTGAACACATTTCTGGAATAAACAGACATTTAGACTCTTGGGAAATCAAAGGGATGTAGAGAGCAGGTAGGAGAGTGGACTTCAAGCCCAATGTCACCTATGACTTGGGCGTCTACTAATTCTTGTGTTCATAAGGTAAAATGAAAAGTCTCAGACACTGCTGCCCAAATCCCACAGAAAAAAAAAATCAATGAAATTATTTGCAGATCAATCTTATTTTTTTTGTTTACAAACTGGAACTTGTCACAAAAAATGGGGATGACTTGATGTCAAAAAATTACTGTTTAATTCTTGAAGTATGATTAGGCACAATATAAATGCACATTCTGTCTTTAAGAGGTATGTAAGGTAATTGCAAGTCTCCCTCTGTAAAGTCCTGGGCGTCCCAGTACAGAACTCCCAATATGTGGTGTAAAAGCACTGGACTGGGTTAAGAGAGTAATTGATTGTATTACTGAATGCTACAGGTTCCAGCTGTTGCTAAAGGGCAGATGTTATGGAGATATTTTCAGAAAATTTTAATCATTTATGAAATGTTGTAGCAAAACCCATGTGCTTTCTTTCTCTGCCATAAACACAAATAATAATAACTCACTCTCACATTTGCATAACATTTGCAAAAGGTTTCAATATGTTCTGTATTTAACTATTGTAATAATGTGGAGGCAGTTCATTTTGATATTTTTGTCACGGACACCACATGAGGTTTCGTTTATCACACCAGAGGTTTGGGTGCATTATTGGGTTGTTGCAGTTCTAAGGGTGGGTGTTGATATACACGTTCAGTAAACACACAGCAGCACACCAAAACTCATTCTCAGTGTCATTTGCTTTTCTCACCATACCCCAACACTCTCCTCTGTTCCTTCCCCACACCCCCCTCCCCCACCTCACCCAATGCTGCTGCTGCCTGTACTAAAGACGTAGGGCACTTTAGACAGAATCTGCAGCACAAGAATAGGCCATTTGGCCCATCTGGTATATTCCAGCTTAGTTCAGTAAATCTGCTTCACTTAGAAGCCCAGATATTAAGTGTTAGCAGGAGAAGAACATATTCAGAGCTGGAGCAGGCCATTTCGTCCTTCAAACTTGCTTTGCCATTCAACAAGATCATGGCTGATCCTTGAGCATAACTTCACCTTCCCACTCAATTCCCATTCCCTTAAGCCCTAAAAGTCTATCAATTTCAGTCTTGTGTATATTCAACAACTGGATAATTGCTGAAAGATACAGTTGTAAAGTCATCAGGAATAGAAGAAGCCCTTCTTCCTTCCTGATGAAGGGCTTCTGCCCGAAAGGTCAATTCTCCTTCTCCTCGGATACTGCCTGACCTGCTGTGTTTTTCCAGCACTACACTCTCGACTCTGATTTGCAGCATCTGCAGTCCCCACTTTCCCCTAATAGAAGAAATACATTCAGCTTATCTATGTTGGTATACTTCTCTTTCAGATATATTCTGACACAGCACTGCTGCAAATGGGACTTGAACCCAGACCTTCACTGGTGAAGAAATACGGTCACTACCTCAGCACTACAGAACTTCCTAAATGTTTTTCATCAACCTCTTCAGGCTTTTAATGGCACACCTCCAGGGAAATTAATGAACCCTGTTCTCCTGGCCCAGTGGTGGGTCATTGCCATTGTGTCACTTATATTGCTGTATTGGTCTGGAAAGAGCTAGGAACTAACTGGCCAGGATCCAATTGTTTGTGTTGTGTTCCAAGATATCACATTCATGGCTGCACTGGAGAGTCATGTGTTATGTAAAAGGACATGAGTTTAAAACAATCTTCTTACTAAGCTGTGTGTTAAACGTAGAGAGTCCTCAACTTTCCATGACTGAAGTGTGGTTCATTCTAATACATGGGAACCACAACGCTTGCTCTCTGCATGTAATCCCATCAGGTCAACTGATCATAATACTTACCCTACTCTCACTGAATTTTCAAATGGGTGCAGGGCAAAGGGTGGGTCAGGGGGATTTACTAGATGTACAAATTGGGCTGGAAACCAAGATCAACTCTTCTGGGCCCTTGCACTGGGGGGTTAAACAAACTGTGCTTGCTCTGCATCTCCATGAGCACAGGACCTAACATGGCCCTGAGTAGCAAGGAGATCCAGTCAGGATCTGCACCGGATGTAACACTTCACCTGATTGGGTGATGCAGAATCAAAAACCCACACTTTCTGCAGAATCACGGACAATGAAAGAAAACTGGGCAAAGACATCTAATAGAAAAAGCAAGTTGGGGAGGCCCCTCAGTATTGGTTCCACCTCAGAGCACACACATCATCTGCTAACACTCTGCGGATAACCTTGAGCTGGCAATACATAGCTAGACTTTCCAGATCAACGACAAGACAATTCTGTTGACATGTAGCAGAACTATTCGCTGATTCTTTATACTGCCTCTAACAAATTGCAGCTCTTGCAGATTATTTTCCCCTTACCTGGTCTTTGTAACCCAACCCCACCACATCACTCCCACCAACTATCATATATGAGGCCTTTGTGTCTTCCTCCATTTGTACTTGCCCAGGGGTGAATAATGTCACACTGAGCAAAAACATATTGGGTATCAGAAGAATGCTCTACATTGTGATAATGACTTTGCGTTTTAGAGATAGAATCATACAACATGGAAACAGGCCTTGGATGTTTCTGTCATGTTGTCTTGTTGTTGTGATTAGTCCATATTTCTCACATTGTTGTGGGAGATAGCCCACATAATTCAGATTGTGTAAAAGGTTTCAATTAGCATTTCCTTCTCATTAAGAACCTTGTCAATCAATCCCTGTGTAACTGTGTCTAATAATTCAATGCAATGATAAAGGTTTAGCCCAGACAATGGAGCTCAGTTTCCCCATCTTTCCACAGAAACAGAAAATGTATACATACAGTACAGAAACACAAGGAGATGATTTATCCCATCGAATATGTTCAAAGTTGAGGCAGATAGATTTTTACTCAGTAACAGTTATGGGGAAAAGGCAAGAAAGTGGAGTTGAGAATAATCAGATCAGCCATGATTTGATTGGATGGTGGTGCAGACTGATGGGCTGAATGGCCTACCTCACCTCCTACATCTTATGGTCTTATGTTCCCCTGTGTGCCAAGCTAAAACCCTTTGGATGTGGTCAATGGTGGAGATTGAGCAGGTCCCCCCTGCATCATTTCCTGTGTCAGCTCTGACAGAAATAGGCATAATATTAATTCTCCACAAGTCAACATTCAGGCAGCATCACCTCTGCTTGCCATCTACATTGGCTCCAAATTTGAGCAATGTCTAAAATTCTCATCATTGTCTTCCAATCCTTCTCCGACTCCATAAACTCCTCCATCTCCATAAACTCCTCCAGTAATTGGCATTCCTCTAAATCTTGTCTCTACTGTATATCTGCTTCAAACTGTACTGTGATGTGGCTATGCTTTAGCTGTGTTAGCTCTAAGGTTGGAGTTTCCTCACTGAACCTGTCTGTTTCTCTGTCTGCATTTCATCCTTTAAGCTGCCTCATTAAACAGATCACTTTGACCACGCTTTGGGTCACCTTCCCTTGAAATTTCTTATGTGGTCCAATGTCAAATATGGTCTGATAGTTTTCCTGTGAAGATGACTGGGATGTTTTACTCCATTAAAGGTGTTATATTTATGTGCATACATAATGATTGTCAATGATTGAGGAATAATTGTTTTTTTTTGGTAAGCAGCCAAAGGAAATGGAATTGCAAGGGTTAAACTGGGGCAGAAGCTCTAGAAATGTCCCTCAACTAATGGGTCCTGCGACATCTGAAATTATTCCAAAATGTGACTGGGTCACACAGCTCAGTAATGTCAAATCCCATCAATGGATAGAAACCTTAAACCTCAATCCTGAAGTGTTGTTTACAAACTGAAAATATTGAGATTTGAAGCTGATACGACACACATTCCTGGGGAATACTGACTATTTTCAGCATTTCCCAACTTTTCTCTGGATGGACCATAGCCTGTCAACCTTTAGACTCTAATTAACCGCAAAATTTTAACATTTAAAAGGCATCTGGATGTGTTCATGAATAGGAAGGGTTTCGAGGGATTTGGGCCAAGTGTTGGCAAATGGGACTAGATTAATTTAGGATATCTGGTCGGCATAGATGATTTGGACCAAAGGGTCTATTTCCATGCTGTACATCTCTATAACTCTATCCATTGCTGGATCTTCCAATGGAGGAACTGACAGTTCTTTATCTCTAGACTTTCCTCTTCAATTCCTTCCATTCAGTCTCTTTTGCCTCATCTCCACCTTTCAAAGCCTTCTCAAAATAACTTGCCAACAAGTTTTCATTCTCCCTCTTCAAACCACAAACCCCATGCTGCATGGACTGGTGTCTACTCCTTCCTCTTGTATAGTGCAAACAGGGGATGTGAATATACACACATTGGGAGCAGGAGTAAGTCCACTCGGCTCCTCAAACCTACTTCACCATTCAGAAAGCTCACAGTTGATCGCCATACTCCACACTCCTGCCCACCATGGCTGTTATTCCACCCCCACTCTGCCCCTCCCCATGCTCTATCTGGCTCAGCTTTCTAAAGACTCTGCTTCCACTGTGTTTCAAGGAAGAGAGGTCAAAAGAATTTAAGTGAGTCTTGGATAAGCACATGGAAGATAGTACAATGAAGGGTTATGTCGGCTAAAAGATCAGCACAATATTGAAGGCCAAAGGGCCTGTACTGTGTTGTACTCTTCTATGTTCTAAAAGATTCAGGGCCCCCACATGAATAAAACTCTCATCTTCTCCATCTTAAGAGTTAACTCTTTTATTTTTAAATGGTGACCCCTAATGGGACATTGGGTACTAAAAGATCCATACAATTCGGTTACAGTTACTGCAATAATTGTTTGATGACAATGACCAACAGGTAATTATTAAGATGCTGCAACATCTTTTTTGGTCTCCAAGTAATCTCTAGAACTCCCTCCCTAACAGCACTGTGTGTGTTCCTACACCTCAAGAACTGCAGTAGTTCATGCAAGTTGCTCACCACCACATTCTGTGCAGTTACAAGGGAATGGACAATAAATGCTGGTCCAGCAAGTGACACATCCATGAATGAATAAAAAATGTTGATAGATTTACAGAATATTATGGATGCCAAGGGTAAAAACAAAGAAAGGGAGAGGAACTCAGTAGGTCAGTAGTATCTGCATTCTGAAGAGTGGTCCCTGAATCTGAAACATTAACTCTTATCTCTCCACAGATGCTGCTGCTCAGTTTCTCCAGTGTTAATTCTTATTCTTACTTGAGTTAACCGACTTGACATTTTCAACAGGACAACTGATCTGACCATAACTGGTCACATTCTCAGGGTAAAACCTGCCCCTGAAGGCTTAACCATAAACCTTTAGGGCATTGGACCAGAGATTTAGATTCAATTATGTCCTAAACCTTTTTCAATATATTGTGAAACTGAACACATTTCATTTGTGGCTCTGTTATATCAGGGATTCCAGTCGATGTTTTGAAATTGTTCATGGGATGCGAGCATCGCTATTAGAGCCAGCATTTTAATGCCCATCTCTTGAGGAACTGAGTGTCTCGCTAGGGCCATTTCAGAGGATAGTTAAGAGTCAACCACCTTTCTGTGTGTCTGAAGTCACATATATGCCAACAGATTTCCTTCCCGAAAGACACTGGTGAACCAGACAGCGTTTTATGACAATTGACAGTAGTTACATGGTCACCCCATTTTAATTCAATTTCACCATCTGCCATGGAGGGATTCCAACCCTCATCCCCAGAACACTAAGTCAGGGTGTTGCATTACTAGCCTAGCGATGTTAGCACTACTCTATAACAGACTGGGCTGACAGAGAAGTGTATTAACCCTTCTAGGCCTTTTACAACCAAAGACCTCTTCACTCTCCCAAACAGGGAGAGGCCACTCACTGGTTAATTTGTAGCCTGGAAGCAATGATTAAAAAGAAATTTCCATTACATTTCACATGAACAGCGAACGGGCCCCTGCACTTATTTTTTTCTGTCAAGTGAGTAAACCTTGTTTCGAATACCTGCAGCGTCCTGTACTATTGGGA
Source organism: Chiloscyllium punctatum (assembly GCF_047496795.1). Lineage (NCBI taxonomy): Eukaryota > Metazoa > Chordata > Chondrichthyes > Orectolobiformes > Hemiscylliidae > Chiloscyllium > Chiloscyllium punctatum. Next base: position 4,990,592 of record NC_092754.1, on the reverse strand, counting down.
CATCACTTTTAATCGGGCTGGGAGCAGCAATGATCGGGCTGAAACCGGGCGTGCTGGTCGGTATGACAACATTCCTGGTGGTCCCCAGATTCGTGCTGAGTAGAGAGAGACAGGATGGAGGGAGGAGAAATGACAGTGAAGGAGGGGGAGCAGGAGATGTGAGCAGGGCTGGGGGGAAGGATGGAGATGGTGCAGTGTGGACAGCATCAGCAGCAGTAGCGACTGGACAGCCTAAAGAAATATTCAGAAAAGCAGAAGGAGAGAAACAAAAAACAAAACTGAAATGAAATCACAGCCAAGCACCACAGTGAAAAAAAAGATGAAAATGGAGATGCAGTTAAAAACTGTCAAGTTAAACCAATAACAGTAAAGAACGATGCAAGATATACAGCTGATGTGGTTTGTGTGCATGTTCTACCTATAAATGGTTTGGGGAAGGTCATGTATTACAACACAGTATCCAATGACCAGTACAGCCTCTCTCTCTTGCATAGACATGCTGGACAGACTCATCACCCCAAAGGAAACATGACCCTGGCCAAAATACACCCACTCACCTCATTCCTGAGCATCCAGGTGTTCTATGTTATTACTCAGCTTCTGGTATCAGTTGGTTTTGGGCAACCAGAGGGTCCTGTGCTTCAGGTGTGTCCCCCCCCCCCCCCCAGTTCTAAGCAGTACAGGCCACTGTACATTCACCTGTTTGTCTGCTTAACTTGAGGCACATCACATCCAACACTGAGTTCCACCATTTCAGATCATTACGGCAGCTCCCGCTTATTTGAACTGCACGTGGTCTCTTCTGCCTTCCACCAACCTTTGCTGTTACTATTTCCACCCCTTTCCTTGCCTCGGGATTGGTTGGATGGTCTAAGTCCTTTGCTGTCTGCAGTCACAGATCTGAAACTTTGATTCAATCACCATTCTCTTCACGGTTAAAAAGTTTCCTCTTTCCTCCAACACTGTCTATCCCGATGAGTGATGTCACTGTATTCTATTTATAGATCTGTCTGTCTAATTTACTCCCAGCGTACTACTTTCAAAGCTTCACTGTCCTTCTAGGAACCTGCTCAGAGATACTTAGTTAGTTATCAACCTGTTCAGAAATATTATGACACAGCTCTGAGGGTAGCTCAGTTGCTAGCACTACTGCCTCACAGTGACCTGGGTTCAATTCCCACCTCAGGCAACTGTCTGTGTGGAGTTTGCACATCACCTGGGCAGGTTTCCTCTGGGTACTCTGGTTTCCTCCCACAATCCAAAAATGAATTGGCCGTGCTAAATTGCCCATAGTGTTAGGGGCATTTGTCAGGGGTAAATATAGGGTCTGGGTGGGTTACAGTTTGGAGGGTCAGCATGGACTTGTTGGGCTGAAGGGCCTGCTCCTATACTGTAGGTAATCTAATCAGATGAATTTTAAACTCAGGGCTTCCTGCCCCAGGGGTCGGGACATTGCCACTGTAGCATGCCACTCTTTAAGATAGTGTCTAATCAACCTGTTGCAGAGATATTATGACACACTGCTAGAGCACACGGGTATTGAACCCAAATCCACTGACTCAGAGGTGGGGACACTACCATTGCGCCACAAAAGCCTCTGGAAGCTGCTGATATTTTGATTAAGAATCCCCTCAGTGTGAGATCACTATAGAGCTTGTTAACTTCAGTATTCTATCAGAGAGGGACACATGTAGCAGATGCCTCACCAGTTGCACTGCTTTCATTTCCGATGGGCGTACTCGTGCCGCTTCGGTCTGGCACTGAAGACTCCGAGGAGAGACCCGCAGGGCTTGTACCGGCTGGGTAGTCCATATACTCGTCTGTTTCAGTGTCCATCATGTTGGGTGTCGAGCTCATTGCAGAAGAGCCGGTAGCAGCAGCCACATTTCCCAATGCCTCGTCACACCTGGGACCCTGACAACAAACACAATGGTAGTCAAAGAAAAATCAACTGGATGAACGAGCCAGGAGACCAGGGCAGCCTCTTAGGAGCTACTCCTCCCCTGGTGTGCATGGAGTGGGAACCCAGCTCTGAGGAAATCCCTGCCTTCCCAAAGATCACTGCTCATGTTCTGACTCTCCCATTGTAGCAACCAGATGACCCAGTCTGATCATTTGGACACAAAGGCTGGATCGTTAACGACATTCTAGGCTGAGATCGATAGATTTTTACTCAGTACGGATAATGGGGTAAAGGCAGGGAAGAGGAGTTGGAGATTTTCAGATCAGTCCTGATCTCATCGAATGGTAGAGCAGACTCGATGGGATGAATGGACTACTTCTGCACCCTATGTCTTATGGTCTTGCACATTCAATGTGGAACACAGCTGTTGGTATGGCTGCTCAATCACCATTTCTGTGAAAAGAAAATTATTCTTCCTAATATTTACTTTCTCACAAATTATCATCAATATTTCCTGGTCATATTCCCTTGGTTCTGTTTGAATGGATTATCAGGGTTTCCGTAATCTGTCGGCTTTTTTTATGTCAGTGAGGTACTCTGTCTTAAACTGCAGAGGTGATGTTTTTGTTCTGACAGGCCGAACTGTATCTGAGCCTCCAGTATACTGTCAACTCCACAATTATCTCCAGTTGTTTATGTCTGGATAAATTTGTTAATGCCTTCGTTTGTGGTTAAGGATAAACAGGTAATGACCACTAATTGCTTGAGCACACATGTATAGCGAGTAAGAGGCTGTGGGGTCATGGTAATATCAGTCACTAAACTAGTAATCCAGTGGTCCAGGTTAATGCTCTGGAGCTTGAATCTCACCATGGCAGATGATGACATTGGAATTCAATGAAAATCAGGGATTTAAAAAGAAAACTAACTAAATGGTAACCATTGTAAAGGGGGATCTGTAACAGTGAGAGGAGCTGAAAGACTGAGTAGTCAGTAGTCAAGGAAGCTGTTTGTGTATCACTGGCTGGTTTAGATCCAGATTGACTAGTGTCTAACCTCCCCTTAGCACCAGCACATAGTCCTGATCTTCAGGAGGATGATAGTCCATCAGTGCAGTACTCTCTGAGCTGCAACAGTGTGAAAGGAGCTGTGTTGCTGTAATAGAAAAAATGGCAAGGTCTGGAAACCAGGCTGCCAATGAAGACTTGGTGGCTGCCTGTGCAGTGTCAGTGAGGAGGGGTAACAGCCACGTGTTTGGAGGGTGGTAGGGTGGGGGTGTGGGCTAGGTGGCAGTTGGACAAGGAACAATTGTGTAAGGCCTTCGTTTTCCAATCCAGTTGGGCAGAGTAGAATCAGGTGCTGCTCAATTCATTTGGAATGACCTCCTAATTGTGAATTTCTAGCATGGGCCACAAAAGTCTCTTGAACAGTCTTCATTTACTTTCCTCTGAGTTTAGAGGCTTCACAAACTGTGAGATTAAGAACTAACAGCTTTCGATCAACGTGTGTGTGGAGTGAAAACAGCTGCTGGTGGTGAGAAGTATTTAAAAATATTCCCATTGACTTTTGAAATTGTGCGTAGCTGAGGTGGGGTGGGATGTTGGTACTGGTTGATGGGGGCTTTATTCTAGACTCCACACCAAGGCCTTAGACTACTTGATGCTGACACTGGGGCAAAATGCCTGACATTCATAGCATGTTTGGGATAGATGGATAAGGTCGCTAGGGTGGCATACCTGCCTTTATTAAGCAAGGCATCGATTGCAAGAGTACAGAAGTTGTGAGGGAGCTGTATATAACTTTAGTGAGGCCACAGCTGGAGTACTGTGTGCAGTTCTGAGTGCCAGCCTATAGCAAGAATGTGACTGCACTAGACAGAGTGCCCTAGAGCACTGCCTGAACTGGAACAATTCAACTAGGAAGAAAGACGAGAAGGCTGAGGTGGTCATGATTGAGGTGTACAAAGTTATTAGGAGCACAGGCAGATCAGACAGGAGGAAATGTTTCCTCTTCATTGGGGGGACATTCACCAGGGGACAGTGACTTAAGGTACGTGGTAAGAGGTTGAGAGGGGATTTAAGGAAGAATGTTTTCACCCAGAGGGTGGTGGGTATCTGGAACTCACTGCCTGCAAATTTTTAGATGAACACTTGAAATACCATAATATCCAAAGCTTCGGGTCAGGTGCTGGAAAAACAGTATTAGAGATTTGATAATTGGTATGGACACAATGGATCTCTTTCTGTGCTGTGAAACCTCTTTGACTTTAAGAATTCTCAGCTTTGGAATTTTGAATGCTCCAGCGAAAGATTCTAATGTGTCTTTATTTGTTCACAGGTGTTCTAGGCTACTTCTGTACTTATTGTCTTATCCCTAACTGTCCTGCAAAAGGTGGTGGGGAGCTACCTTCTCAAACCACTGCAGTCCTTGTGGTTGGGTACATCTGGGAGAATTCCAGGATTTCAACCTAGTGACAGTGAAGGAGCAGTGAAATATTTCCAAGTCAGGACGGCGAGTGACTTGGAGGGGCAACTTGTGGGAGGTGGTGTTCCCATGTATCTGCTACCCATGTCCTTCCAGATGGTGCAGTTTGCAGGTTTGGCAGGTCAAAGGAGCCTTGGTGAATTACTGCAGTGTATCTTTAAGACGGTACACATCGCAGTGTGTGAGGAGTGTGTGAGGAAGATCATGGATGGGGTGCCAGTCAAGTGGACTGCTTTCCCAGAAGGAAAAAAGAATAGTAAAACATGGCAAATAAGATATATTTATAATTCAAAATGAAGGTCCAGGTAGACTAGCACATTCATGTCTTAGCATTACTGGTTTGTTTACTGGCTTGTCCCCTCTCCTATGTAGGGATGAGACTGGCGCTGATTAATTGATTTGGTTTAAACCAAAGGCAAGAGTTACCTGATTGGGAATCTTGTCAAAGTTTTTACCCAGCATTCTTCTCATGTGCTTGCGGGAATGTGATGTCATCTGATGCTTGAGCAGGAAGGAGAAATGGCAGCCCTCACGGATGCAGTGGAAGTGGCTGTTCACCTGATTGTACTTACAACCTGTTGGCAGGGGAGAAAAAGAAGGGGGGAAAGGAAAAAGAATGAATAATGCAACAATAATACCTCAAGAGTAGAAACAGTGTCAGGATGGGAAGGTATTGGTTCACCTATCGCCATGGAAACCAGTCTATGGAACAATGATGTGTCATCATGTTGCTTTTTTTAATGTCCCCAGTACATTGAAATGCTCAGACCAGTAAATAAAAGTAACTGTGGAACAGGAGACCTCTACGCACTAATAACACAGGTAACACCAGGGGGTCTGTTTATAACAGTTGCCAACGATAGAATGACCTGGATCGTGCAGAACTGCATGCCTCAGAAACCTTGGTGTTTATGGGATCAAGCTGTGGGGAACTGTGCAAGATAAACTGACATCCCTTTTTGCTTATACAAACCAAATCTTTTTTATAATTGGCAACATGTCACTCTCTCCCAGTTTGTTATTTTCTACTTTGACTAGTTCCTTGCTGCTGCAGATTTTGTCCTCAGCAGAGAATTAAGCTTTGTGTATTGTTTCACACTTGTATCTTCTATCAGCTTCTGTTTTTCAATCAAGTGGTGAATCAGCCGTCATGTTTGTAATCAGCCTTGGCTCTAATTAATAAGGTACTGATTTTAGCACAGGCACATTCATAAATGTACCAAAAACCCATATGAAGGATTTGAGGTGGAAGAGAAAGAGTGATTGAATCAACACTAGCTGCTTAAGGCTATGAGACATTCTGCTTTTTATTGGGATTATGTTCTTCTGGGAAAGGAAAATGAGTTGCAAGGATATTTCTATATTCCTATCCCTCCCCTTGCAAAAATTAATGGAAATAAGTTTAATTTCCTCCCCACCACCAGAACCACCACCCATTTGCTTTGCTCCTCTCCTCCAGCCTGGCTTTGTCCAAGATTGGCCTTGAATTCCAGGATTATAGATAAATCTCACAAGCATTGTTACAAGAAAGGTCCAGAATAGGATGAAATCATAAGGGACCATTAAAAAAAAGTGCATTGTTCTTTCAATTTATTCAAAGCATTAATAATGCATTGGTTACAAAAGTTTAAGCAATGGGTTGTTTATTTGAGCAGAAAGGTTAGAGATTACATTTGTGATAACCTTCCAGGAGTACTTCCAATCAGCAATCGCTATCCTGGAAGTGAGGAAGCAGCCTGATCTCATGAGGCTCACATGCTTCGGTCAAGAGGGCATAGGCCTCAGGCTTCTTAATTCAGTCACAAGTTTCATACCTCAGACCTGGGCTTAGGCCTCAGGCTTCTTAATTCAATCATCAGGGATACAGGTTAGCTCCACAACTAAACCTTAGTTCTTAATCAGTCATCAGGGACATAGCTCAGGCATGGGCCTAAGGTTCCTTTAGTCATAGAACATAGAATAGTACTGCCTAGGAACAGGTTCTTTGACTCCCATGTCTGCGCCAACCACAATGCCATTCTAAACTAATCCCATCTGCCTACAGATTGTCCATATCCTTCTATTCCCTGCTTTTTCATGAGTCTGACTAGCTGCCTTTTAAACATTTCTATCATATCTGTTTCTATCACCTTCCCCAGCAGTACGTTCCATGCAGATGTCCACAACTCCAACAGTTTTCATGTCATCTGCAAACTTACAAATCAGACCACCTACACTTTCATATTACAAATGACAGGGGTCCGAGCACTGATCCTTGAGGAACATCACTGTCATAGACCTTCAGTCAGAAAAACTCCCCTCCACAACTTCTCTGTCCTATATGATCAAGCTAATTTTGCATCCAACTTACCATCTGACTTAATATACTGGACCAGCCTATCATGAGGAGCCTTGTTAAATACCTCAGTAAAATCGACATAGACAACATCCACTATCCTATCCTCATCAATCATCTTTGTCACTTCCTCAAAAAACACAATAAAATTTGTGAGACAAGAACTCCCCCACACAAAGCCATGCTAACTATCCCAACTAAGTCCACGCTTTTCTAAATTTGAGTAAATCCTGTCCCTAAGAATCTTCTCCAATAATTTCCTCACCACTAATGTATGCTCACCGGCCTCCAATTACCCGGATTATCCCTGTTGTCCAAAGGAACAACATTTGCTATTCTCCAGTCTTCTGGGACCCTGCTAATGGCTAAGTAGATTACAAAGATCTCTGTCAAGTTTCCAGCAATCTCCGTCCTGGCCTTCCTCAGTATCCTGGATGGATCCCATCAGATCCTGAGGACTTATTTACCTTAGTCATCTGATTCAGCTCTGAGTATAGGCCTCAGGTTCCTTTAGTCATCAGGGATACAGTTTAGCTCCTTCAGGGCTGAATTACATGGAAACCCACATTTTCAGGTCCATTCAGTATTTGATGCCCTTGTCCGGTGACCCAGGTTGTCTGCTGTTGTCTGATTCGTAAAGTGTGGCACCAGAAAACACAGCAGGTCAGGCAATATTCAAGGAGAAGGAGAGTTGATGTTTCGGGCATAATCCCTTCATCAGGAATGTGGAATGGGAAGGGGCTGAGAAGTAAATGTGAGGGTGGATGTTGGGGGGGGAGGGAAGGTAGCTGGGAAGACAATCGGTAGATGCAGGTGGGGGTGATTGTGATAGGTCAGTGGGGAGGGTGGGGTGGATGTTGGGAAAGAAGATGGACAGGTAGGTCAGGTCAAGAGGGCAGTGCTGAGTTGGAGGGTTGGATCTGGGATGTGGTGGGGAGAGGGGAGATTTGGAAATCAGTGAAGCTGATATTGATGCCATATGGTCGAAGGGTCCCAAAGTGGAAGCTGAGATGCTCTTCCTCCAGACATTGGGTGGTTTGGATTTGGTGGTGGAGGAGGCCCAGGTCTTGCATGTCCTTGGGGGAGTGGGGGGGCGAACAGAAGTGGTTGGCCACAGGGCTGTTTGGTGCTTGTGTCTGAGAGATGTCCTCTGAAACGTTCCCCAAGTTGGTATCCTGCCCCCCAATATAGAGGAGATTGCATCAAAAGCATCGAACACAGTAGCTGACGTGGGTGGATGTGCAGGAAAATCTCTGATGAGTGTGAAAGGATCCTTTGGGGCTTTAGATGGAGGTGAGGGGGAAGTTTTGTCTGTTTGTCTCATACTCTTGATCTTTGATGCTCATGTTGACTGCTCCACTCCCAGGGATCTGGAGCATCCCTCCTCTCACAGGTTTGGCAGAAACCTCTGTGTGTCTCACCCCTGCCGTCCTCCAAGCCACAGTGTCCCATAATTTACTCCCATTGAGTTGGGATGTAGCTGGTTCTTGCAAAGTGAGGTTGCAGCCAGATTTGGCTCCTGGGTCTATTACTAAAATATCTTCAGTATGAAAAATTCATTGCCATATTATTTGTAACTAAAAGCTACATATGTGTCTCAGGGTGCTGCCCATATCCTAATTTTTGCTGCCATCCTATCCTTATGCTCACTGACTAATATCAGACTCTTAAGTCATAGGAGCAGAAATTAGGCCATTCAGCTCATTGAGTCTGCTCTGCCATTCAATCATGGCGGATAAGTTTCTCAACCCCATTCTCCCACTTTCTCCCTGTAACCCTTGATCACTTTTCTTGAGTATCCTCAAGAACCTAGTTATCCCAGTCTTAAATATACTCAATGACCTGCCTCCACTGCCTTCTGCGACAATGAATTCCATTGATTCATCACTCTCTGGTTGAAGAGGTTTCTTCTTATCTCCATTTTAAGGCAGTGTCCTTGGGTCCTAGTCTCTCCAACCAATGGAAACATCTTCCCAACATCTACTCTGTCCAGGCCATTCAGTATTCTGTATGTTTCAATTAGATGCCCCCTCATCCTTTTCAATTTAGTTGCTTGGCCTCACTCCTGCCTGTCTCCGTAACCTCTTCCTCCCTTAAATTCCCTCTGGAAATTCTGCATTTATTCAAAGCTGGCTTCTTGGGCCTTCCTGATGTCTCTCATTGCACCATTGGCAGCCGAGCTTTCAGCTGGAGTCCCATCTCACTCCCCTCTTTTCAAGTTAAAAACCACACAACACCAGGTTGTAGTCCAACAGGTTTATTTGGAAGTACAAGCTTTCAGAGAGTTGCTCCTTCATGAGGTAACCAGTGGAGTACTCCGAGCTCCAAAAGCTTGTACTTTCAAATAAACCTGTTGGACCATAACTTGGTGTTGAGTGGTTTTTTAACTGTCCACCCCAATCCAACACTGGCACCTCCACATCATGACTCTCCTCTGTTAAGATGGTCCTTAAAACCAATTCCTTGAACAAGCTCTTGATCATCTCTGCCTAATATCTGTTTTTGTGATTCAGGGTCAACCTTTACCTGAAGGTGAAGGAGTTTTAATAGTTTAAACATATCAAATGTCATACAGAAATGCAACTTGCTTTTGAAGCATTTCTTTTTGCTAATAGTACTGTTTTTACCCAGCCTACTGCATTCTTCTCGTTTGGTGAAGTATTTGAACCCGTTTGCAGCTCTTCGTTCTGCTTTCTCGTGTTTCTTGATGTGCCAGGGGAGTTTCGTGGTGATGTTAGTCACAAAGTTACAGAATGGTCGTAAACAGTGGTAGTGTCCCCTCATCCGGAACTCACATTGCTGCAACAGAACAGAAAGTTATTAAAAAATTAGAGCAGACCTCACATTTTCTTTTACTTATCATTGGCCGGGCCAACATTTACTTCCTGTTCCTGATTACCCTGAAGAAGGTGGGGGTGAGCTGGTGTAGGGGCATCCAGAGCGCTTCGAGGGAGAGAATTCCCAGTGACAGTGAAGGAACAGCGATATGTTTCAAAGTCAGGATGGTGACTGGGAACTTGCCCAGTTGTGATGGTGCTCCCAAGTATCCACTTCCATTGTGCTTCTAGACTGTATGGGTTATGGGTTTGGAAGGTGACATCTAAGAAGCTGTTGTGAATTTATGTAGTGCAACTTTGAGATAGTATATGCTGCTGTCACTGCGTGTTGGTGATAGAGGGAGTGGATGCTTATGGATGTGGGATAGGCTTTATCCTGGATGGTGTTCAGCAACTAGGAGAAAGCAAGGACTGTAGATGTTGGAGAGTCATGGTCAAAAAGGGTGGTGCTGGAAAAGCACAGCAGGTCAGGCAGCATCCGAGGAGCAGGAGAGTCAACGTTTCAGGCATAAGCATCATTCTGATGAAGAGCTTATGCCCAAAATGTTGACTCTCCTGCTCCTGGGATACTGCCTGACTTGCTGTGCTTTTCTAATGCCATCCTTTTCGACCCTGGATGGTGTTGCGCGTCTTGAGTGTTGTCGGAGCTGCACCCATCCAGGCAAGTGAGGAGAATTCCATCACACTCCTGACTTGTGCTTTGTAGATGGTGGACAGGCTTTACAGAGTCAGGGAGTGAGTGAGTTACTTCAGGATTCTTAGCTCTGACCTACTCTTGTAGCCACTATATATTATGGCTGCCCCAGTTCAGTTTAGGATAACCTGAATTTATCCAGCCTCTCTTCACAGCTCCATCCCAGGCAATGCCTTGGTGAATCTCGTCTGCACCATCCCCCTCCAGTCCAATCGCATCCTTCCTATATAGTACGGAGACCAGGACTGCACACAGTACTCCACTTGTGTCCGAACCAAAGTTCTGTACAGCTCCAACATGACCTCGCTGCTCTTATAATCTATGCCACAAACGATAACTACTTGTCCTGCCACCTTTAGGGTTCTGTGGACAAGCACCCCCAAGATTTCTGTTCCTCAGAGCTTCCTCACATCCTGCCATTTTTTGAGTACTCCCTTCTCTTGTTCCTTCTCACAAAGCACATCACCTTATGCTTTTTAGGTATCTCTCTTCCCCTGCTCTGACTCTAGAGTTATGGACTTTATCGAGCATTACAATGGGATCACATTGGAAGAGGCACTGACATCAGAAACAGGAGCGGAGTTGGCCATTCGGCCCATCAAGCCTGTTCTGTCATTCATTTAGATCACAATTGATCTTGTATTGGATAGCCTCCCAATAGCACTGGGGGGGATATGTACATCACAAAGACTGCAATGTTTGAAGAAGGCATCACCTTCTGAAAGGCACCTAGGAATGGGCAACAAATGGTAACCCACCAAAGATGCCCACACCCCCTGAGTAATTAAAAAAAAATCATGTCTACTTTCCCACAGCTTCGCCCAATGGTAGTGGATCAACACGAAGGTAGAGCTGCATAACCCTACATTCCCTTGTGCTTAGAAGATTGTCTATTTATTTATGATTACTCAAAAAAAGATTTCTAAAGGCTAGATAGAGAGAAACTATTTCTCTATGAGGTGGGTTGGAGACTGGAGTGCAGCAGACAGGGACCCAATCTTAAAATGAGAGCAAAACTGATCAGGAGCAAAACCAGGAAATAATTTTCCAGATAATAGCAAGGAGCAAGTGTGAAACTCTTGCTTCTCGCCAACTCCTCACTCTGCCTGTTAATGGCTGTGATATTGGGAGGTTGTCAGGGCGTGTGGAGGGTGAGGGCTAACTGAGATTTTTAAGATAGGTTATAGAGTCATAGAGATGTACAGCACAGAAAATGACCCTTTGGTCCAACTCATCCATGCCGACCAGATATCCCAACCTAATCTAGTCCCACCTGCCAGCATCCGACCCATATCCCTCCAAACCCTTCCTATTCATATACCCATCTGGATGCCTTTTAAATATTGCAACTGTACCAGCCTCCACCACTTCCTCTGGCAGCTCATTCCATACACATTTACCACCCTTTGGGTGAAAGAGTTGCCCCTTAGGTCTCTTTTATATATCTTTTCCCTCTCACCCTAAACCTATGCCCTCTCGTTCTGGACTCCCCCACCCCAGGGTAAAGACCTTGTCTATTTATCCTCCCCATGCCCTTCGTGATTTTATAAACCTCTGTAAGGTTACCCCTCAGCCTCCGACGCTCCAGGGAAAACAGCCCCATCCTGTCCAGCCTCTCCCTATAGCTCAAATCCTCCAACCCTGTAAAGATCCTTGTAAATCTTTTCTGAACCCTTTCAAGTTTCACAACATCTCTCCAATAGGAAGGAGACCAGAATTGCACACGATATTCTGAAAGGGGCCCAACCCTAACAGTTGTTGAGGAATGGTTTCAAAGAGTGGGGAACAAATGGAGATAAATTAAGTAACAGATGAGCCATGATTCATCTCCTGATCCAGTAATTTATGACCAGCCACTTTTATCTGTTATGATTTCACCTGAAATTTACAAATTGTGTTCCTTTCCGTGACTTCCAATGGATTTAGTGCCATCAATTTGAATAAGGATTTGAATATGTTCAAAACCAAACAAAGCTTTCACTGGAAGCTGAGTAACTTTCTGTGACCTGTTATAAATTATTTGTTAACTACGCTTAGATCACCAACTGTAACTTCAAATTGTTATGGGAAATTTACAGTTTTGATAGAAACAGTTTTGTTCCATATTTTCCAAACCTGCTCAAACAAACTGTTATTACACACCTCCAGGGGCAGGTGGGACTTGAACCCTGGACTCTGATATCACAGGTGGGGAACACTACCAGTTTGCCAAAGGGCTCAACAGCATAGCTTTCACCAGCAGTTTCTGGATTTGTTTCAACAAATATAATTAACCTGATCAGTCACATGTCAGAGAGATCCTGCTGCTTTTTCAATGGCAGTTTGGGCTGTTATCTTAAAACTTTCTCCTTGCCCAACTTTAAATCTATTTCCATTTGTCTGTCGAATACTTGCCATTTGCCTCAAGAAGCTTGAAACCGCCCAGGAGAAAACAGTCTGCCCACTGGTAGCCCAACCACCACCTTCAACACGCACTCCTTCCATCACCGACCCTCAATAGCAGCAGTGTGTACCATCTACAGGGTGTGCTGCAACAACTCACCAAGGCTCCTTCCAAACCTAAGATACTTCCACCTAGAAGGACAAGGGCAGCAGATACATGGGAACACTGCCACCTGCAAGTTCCCCTCCAAGCCATTTACTGTCCTGCCTTGGAAATAGATTGCTGTTCCTTCAGAATCGTTGGACCAAAATCCCAGAATTCCCTCCCTCAGGGCATTGTGGATCTACCCACAGCAGACACACTGCAGCAGTTCAAGAAGACAGCTCATCATCGCCTTCTCAAGGGGCAACTAGGGACGGGCAACAAGCACTGACCCAGCCAGCAATACCCACATCTCATGAATGAATTTAAAACAAAAATTAGCCAGCAATGCTAATATCCTAGGAACAGATAAAAGAAAAGTAATTAAACCAACAGAGCTATTAGAATATAAATTTTACCCAGAGGTTAGAATATTTTATTGAGTCACCAATAATTGAGAATGTGAAAAGTTTTGGTCTGGAATGTTTCATGTTCTGTAATCCTGTGTTACCTCTAGATAGTGCAAGTGATGAGATCCCTGTCCAAAGGTTGCTGTGAGCTGGTCTTACCATCTAGTGGATCCTGCACAATTGATAACGAAGAGGTCATTTTACTGCTAGCATACCTGATTCGGACAGAGGCACTGTAGAGAGTAGTAGGAGAACTGGTCACGCACATTGATGAGGTTGTTGTTGGGATTGATGTGATCGAGACAATGAGATTCAGCCTTCCCTGATGTTTTGCACACGTACTTGCAGTTTCCGAACAGACAGTGAAAATGGAACTTGTTGGCATATTTACAATCGGTTGCCAGACAGGGATCGCTGAAGAGTGTAAAAATCATGGTTAGAGCTGAAATTGCAAATGCTAAAAATACAGAGCCAAGGGACAAGTCTTACACTTGAATCAGTGGTGGGGCCTGTTCCATCAGAGTCAGCTGAACGCCAAATTCTTAGCTTGGAAACCTATCTCCACAAGCTAGAGAACAATGTCCTAAAACCACATATATGCTTGAGACATTGGTCATGTCATGTGGATAGTCTCATGTGTGCACTAGCACTATCCATCACAGACTAAGCTTTGGGAATTGGGATTTCTACTTGACTTATCCAGTCTACCAGGATAGTTCCTTATTCATTAGCTTTTGATGTGAGCTACAGCCTCAAATGTAATCAATCAGAGAAAACACCCAGTTCAAGATATACAACAAACATAGATAAAATGTCACAGCTGGATGAGGCCCATCTGTCCTCGAACCTGCTGTGCTCCTTTAAGGACAGAATGGTATTAATCCAGACACCCAGGTAATATGCTGGGGACCTGGGTCTGAATCCTGTTACGGCAGATAATGGAATTTGAAATCATGTTTTTTTTAAAGTTTGGAATTAAGAATCAAATGATGACCACAAAACCATTATCGATTGTTTGAAAAGCCCATCTGGTCCACTGCTGTCCTTCAGGGTTGGGAATCTGCTATTCTTACCCAGTCTGGGCCTATGTACCCACAACAATGTGGTTGACTCTTACTTGCCCCCTGGGCAATTTGGGATGGACAATAATGTTGGCCTAGCCAGGGACGCCCACATCCTGGAAATGAATAAAACAAATTGGCTGATACTTCCTGTGTCTCCTAACTGTCTCAGCTTCCAAAAATCTATTGATCCGTCTAGAATATACTCAAAACCTGAGCACCCAGAGCCCCAGAAGGGGTTAAAAAATGCACAATCTTTGGGAGAAATTTCCTTCCCTTTCATTCCAAAACAAAGATCTGTGAACCTGTTTCCCAACCTCCCTCACTCCTGATTCTCTGCAAGGGGACATCAGTCTCTGAGCACACTGCATCTTAAACCCACAACTAAGCATCCATTTATACAGCAATATGATCCCCCAAGATATTTTCACTGCCTTTAAATCCCTCCCAGTAATGTATTTTATATATCATAATACATACAGTTTTGATGTATTTAATGGTAGTTGTAAATTCATAGTGACATTCTTACATTCACAGCTGCCTCAAATCCTTGTGAAATGACATTGATGAATGCACATTATAAACTTTCATGATGCAAGAAAGTTCATGATATCAATCACATAACTACTGTGAGATAATAGCCAACTGCTATAGGTTATACAGACAATAACAGATACCTGAAAATAGATTACATGTCTAGTTCACTCAAAGGGGCTTAGATGGTGTCACAAAGTAGATTCTTATTTTACAAGTTCTAAGGTTAGATTACTGCTCCATGTTCACTCACTGCTATCTATCATTTCTAACATCGAACAAACTGGCAACTTTTTTAGTTCAAACTGGCGAGAGAGTTCACTCCTGTGATGTCAAGATTTTATGACATCATTCCAATTTCAAAATGGTGAATTAAACCAGCGCCAGTCCAGCAAATTTGAAGTCAGAGTCAGGTCCCCATGTGACTTCCAGGTAATTATTGCGCCAACACAACACAAACTGTGTTTATACAGAGCCTCAAATACAAAGAAACATCCCCAAGTGTTTCACAGCAGAACAAAATATCAGACCGAGTGGAAGAGGGAGCGAATGTTGAATTATGCAGATTAGGTAGAAAAGTGAAGTCGAGGATCATTTGATCGGCCATGAATAAGATAAAGAAACTGCAGATGCTGGAATCCAAAGTAGACAGGCAGGAGGTTGGAAGAACACAGCAAGCCAGGCAGCATCAGGAGGAGAAATCAACCCAAAACATCACTTGTCCACCTCCTGGTGATGCTGAATGGCTTTCAGCCTCCTGCTGTCTATTTTATGATCTCCTTGAATGGCACCATAGACTTGATGGGCCAAATGGCTTACTCCTGCTTCTACATTTTATGATCTAAGGTCAGATAGCCAATTACTTGGTTAAAGAGGTTGGTTTTAAGTAGTAAGGAGGAGAGTGAGGTGAGAGACTCCAGGAGCAGTAGGAGGGACTTCCAGAGTTAAGGCCCCAATGGTCAAATTGGGGAAATCAAGAGGCCAGAATCAGAGCAGTGCAGAGACCTTGGATGGTAATTGGAGTGGAGACATTTACAGAGGGATAGAAGGGAATGTACATTAGGGATTTGAAAACCAGGATGAGAATCTTAAAATAAAGTTGTAGCTGAACTGGAGGACAGTGTAAGTCAGTGAGCACAGGGGTGGCAGGGGATAGGGACCTGAACTGAGTGGGGACATGAGCAGCAGAATTTTGGATGACGTCAAGTCTATAGAGGGTAGAACGTGTGAAATCAGTCAGGAGTGTGTTGGAATAGTCAAGTCCAGAGGCAGCAGAGGTCTGGATGATCGTTCCAGCAGTGAATGAGCTGAGACAGGGCAGAGATCGGGTAGGTTGCAGATGCGGAAATAAGTGATTATAGCAATCACATATGTGATCAGACACCAAAGTTGTGAATTGGCTGGTTTAATCTCAGACTGTTGTGAAGGAGGAGGATGGAGTCTGGACGAGTTTAGGAACAGGGTTTGGTGCAGATATCAAAAACAATGACTTCAGCCTTCCGAATATTTAATTGTGAGGTATTCACCAAAAACAGCCAAAGAAACCTGGCACTGTGTCCCATAGGAAAGGTGAGATGGTAGCTGTATGTAAGGATGGTGTTACTGTGTTCTGAAGAAGGATCACTGGACTTAAAAAGTTAACCCTGATTTCTCCCCATGGATGCTGCCAGACCTGCTGAGTTTCTCCAGCAATTTCAGTTTTTGTTTGTAAAACACATCAATTTTTTTTCCGGTAAATCACTGCAGATGCTGGAATCTGTACTGAAAACAAAAAGAAATGCTGAAGATCTCAGCAGGTCAGGTAGCATCCACAGAGAGGGAGCAAGCTAACATTTCAAGTTGAGGTGGCTCTTCATCGGAGCAGTGCTCTTTTTGTTTCCGTTTTTCAGTCTTTTCTTAAAAATGCGGCGGGCCCTCTTTTCCAAGTGGGCCAGGTCCCCCCGCCCCAGGTGAGGCCTACACTTACTTCTCTTGAAACTGGAGGAAGCCGGGTTTGACTTGAGGCTTGGCGTTCTCCAGGGATGTGGTTGCCAAGGGGGAGGTTGCCAGTGTGGATGCGGGGAGTTGCGGCATGGAGGCGGCCAGCTGTTTCCAAGCGAGCAGTGTCGGAGCGGCGGTGACCACGGCGGGGCCTGTGCTGGAGGCCAACATGGCGGCGGCGGTTACCATGGCGACGGGGGAGAAGGCCCCGGCCCCAGCCCCACTGCTGCATCCAGATCCGGACACGGACCCGGACCCTCGGATCTCGACGGGAATCGTGGTCGGCAGGGAGGGCTCTGACTTCACTTTTACCGCCCCACCATCTGCCCGAAAGTGGAAGCTGCAGAAACCAGAAAGAGGCGCCATGAGTCACACTCACTGGGCGACCGTTACTGTAGCTCATGCTGGCCCTTAGCAGCAATAAAATTCAAACTCTAACGGACCAAAAACAAGTTCTGAAGAGTCACTCGAAAGGCTAACTCTTGTTTCTCTCCCCACAGAAACTCAATACGTCTCCCCACAGATGCTGAGTTCAGTGACTCTTCAGAACTCAACTAAAACAAATGCAGATGCTGGAGACCTAAAACAAACAAAAAGAGGGGCATAGAGATGAACAGCACAGGAGTAGACCCTTTGGCCCAACTCATCCATGCTGACCAGATATCCTAAATTAATCTGTCCCATTTGCCAGCATTTGGCCCAAATCCCTTCCTATTCATATATCCATCCAGATGCCTTTTAAATCTAAAGATGTGCAGTTGAGGTAAATTGGCCATGCTGAATTGCCCATAGAATTCAGGGATGTGTAGGTTCGTTGCATTCGTCAGGGGTAAATCTAGGATAATAGGGTATGGGAATGGAGCTGGGTGGGTTACTCTTCAGAGGGATGGTGTGGACTTGTTGGGCTGAAGGGCCTGTTTCCATCCTGTAGGGATTTTGTGAAACGTTGTAATTGTACCAGCCTCCTCCACTTCACTGAACTCAAAACGTTAAGTGTTTCTCTCTCCACAGAAACTCAGCAGTCTGGTAGCATCTCTGGAGAAAGAAATCGAGTTAACGTTTCGGGTCCGGTGACCCTTAGAAGGGCTTTCTGTTTCTGTTTTTGTTTGTTCCAGATCTCCAGCCTCCACACTCTGTTTCTCCCCTTCACTAATGCTATCAGACGTGCTGAGTTTCCTGAACTTTTTCCTCAATTTGTTTCAGATCTCCAGCATCTGCAGTTCGGTTTTTCAGTTTAAAAAAAAGAAATTGCTGGAGAAATTCAGCACGTCTGACAGCATCTGTGGAGAAAGAAACAGTTAATGTTTCGGGTCCAGTGACCCTTATAAGGGGTTTTTGTTTGTTTTATATCTACAGCATCTACAGTTTTAGTTCTGAAGACTTATTGGACTCTACACATTAACTCTGTTTCTCTCTCCACAGATGCTGCCAGACCTGCAGCCTTTCTCCAGCAACTTATCTATTTGTTTCTGATTTCCAGCATCTGCAGTTCTTTGCTCTTTCTTGATTTTAGTTTTAAGAAAGGAAAATGCTGAAGAAACTCATAGCCCTGAAAGTTTATTTCCCTCAAAGTGCCCATTCAAATTCCTTTTGAAATCGGCAATGATACTGCTTGCTGTGTTGGCAGGTTTTTCCTCACACTCCCCTCCTTGCAGCTCACCCAAAATACTAAATCTTTCTCCTCCTTGTCTTTGTACCATCAGTAACTGGGACTGGTTCTTCTTAACCTCATCACCTCAACTAAATATTCCCCTGAACCTCCTTTTCTGTAAGCAGAATAACACCAACTTCTCTGACCTAATCTTTTTTTAATTCTCTCATGGGATGTGGGCATTGTTGCCTGGGCCAACACTTATTGCCCGTTCCTAGTTGCATCTTGAGAAGGAGATGTTGAAGTGCTTCTGGAACCACTGCAATCCTTGTATTGTCAATAGGCACAATGCTCTTAGGCAGGGAATTCCAGGACTTTGACCCAGGGATACTGAAGGAAAGGTGATGTATCTCCAAGTCAGGGTGGTGAGTGGCTTGGAGAGGAACTTGCAGAGGGTGGTGCCCCCATCTATCAGCCGCCCTTGACCTTCTATGTGGAAGTGGGTCATGGATTTGGAAGGTGCTGTTCTAGGAGCCTTCCTGCAGTGCATCTTGTAGATAGTAAACACTGCTGCTACTGAGTGGCAGTAGAAGAGGGAGTGGGTGCTTGTGCATGTGGTACCAAAGCAAGTGGGGGCTACTTTGGGCTGAATGGTGTCAAGCTTCTTGAGTGCTGTTGGAGCTGCACCCATCCAGGCAAGTGGGGAGTATTCCATCACACTCCTGACTTGTGCCTTGTAGATGGTGGACAGGCTTTGGGGAATCAGAAGGTGAGTTACTTGATCCAGGATTCCTTACCTCTGACCTGCTCTCGTAGTCACAATATGTATGTGATGAATTCAGGTTAGTTTCTGCTGACTAAAACCCACTGCCCCTGAACCCACTTTGGTAAATCTCCCTCTGCACCTTTTCAAGGACCTTCCCATCCTGCCCGAAAACCTGGTATTTATTGATCCCACTATCTGATATTTTAGCTGAGCCTTTGGCCTGTTTCAGGTAGAGCAGACTGAACCAGAAATATATTACATCTTCCCCTCAATGATAATTAGTACGAGTAATTTTGAGACTGAAATCCCGGGCGGTGTCACAGCACCAGACAATGCAGATTCACCACAAATCCCTCACAATCTTCAGATACATTTCAATATCCTCTTTTAAGAACTGGTTGAGTTGCAATTTTTTGTTGTTGTTCGCAAAAGAAGCCTGCGTTACTTTTAGTTAATGAGGCTGTGATTTATTTGGGGCATTTGCCTGTTAAAAGGGGTCTCTTCACAGCCCTACAGTGAAGGTGTGGGGGTCTTTGTGTGGCTGATGAATCCATCATTTCCACACTCCAATTGCAAATCCCAGAGATTTCTTACAAATTGCAGCCTCTTCGTGTGATGTCATCAAAGTAATTGGACCTTGAATAACCTCTGCTTTTTTTTAATCTGCATAAATTATTTAAATAATAACTGATCTAAATTAGAATCATGTCTGGGTCAAAACAAGGTTATTTGGTACTTCATAAATATAAACAGGTATCAAATTAAAGGAGCAGAGGCCCCAAGTAGAGTGTATTAGAGCAAACTTATCTTTATTGATAAGGAACAGAATATTCAATAATGTGATCAGTTATTAAAAATTTTAATTAGAGAGAAAAAAAAACAGACACAGCCTTAAGAGGGTCAGGGAGACCTGCCCTATGATTTTTTTTTGCTTCTGTCTCTTGTTCACTGCTCTGCGGCTAACAGAGGGAGAAATTTTGTCAAGTTTTTGGAACTACAGAAGACTTTATTTTAAACAGGCACTTGCTAGAATAGAACCTGACAAAAGAGAGAGGCATGTTCTTGGAGATTTTCAACTTGCACTCATCAGGGCAATTTTCAAGAATACCAAATTTCAAACAATCTCAACAATTGATACTATGGCAGAAAAGGGAACTGATTGGCTGACATGTTGACCTTGGGTAAATTTGGAATCTGTCCTGACAAATAGAAGATGAAAATCTTTTCAGAAATTTCACACATACCAAGGGCTATTTTTTGACAATCTGTACAGAAAACACACAGAGGGAGAAACTGACTGCATTATCCTTGACCCATCCCAATTTGCATTTGAAGCAATGGATTTCGGGGGGAATTTCAATACGAGGTGCCCTGTACCCAATCTCATCTGCCATTGAGTAAGCATATAATATCTGAGGAGCCAGGACTACCTTCAAACCCTTCAAATATGCTAATCAGAAGCTTGCAATGCACTATGGTAACATGTCCCTTGCCTTTTAAAGAGTTCACTGTTTAAGACTCCAAGTTGTTCAGGTAGACAATGTTGTGACTCTGCCTGGCTCTGCAAGCTGCATACATCGAATCAGTTGGTTTGCTGCAATATCTACTTCATAACTTGTAATGTGCTTTACTGCACTCAATAACCAACCCACACAGTTAATCAATCCCTTGTGAATAACATAGTTAGATCATTAACACATCACCGAGTGTCCAGAGCTTCTGGCTCCGTCCCCTACCTTCTTTGGGATTTACTTAGAAGCGGACTGGACTGATCTTCTCAAGGTCCCCTGAGGTAGCCACCTGGTTTCATGTAGGTGAGCTAATTTTCAGCAAGCTCCATAGGGACAGATTTGGAGGTTCATTGCAAATGGGTCACTCCCATAGCTCAGAGGACCAAGGTTTCTCTAGTTTGTAACAATGAAGGTTTATTAGAATTATATGTACTATGACCATCAGCACTGATGGGAGAAAGTGAGGACTGCAGATGCTGGAGATCAGAGTTGAAGAGTGTGGTGCTGGAAAAGCACAACCGGTCCGGTAGCATCCAAGGAGCAGGAGGATTGATGTTTCGAGCATAAGCCCTTCATCACAAGCCTCATTCCTGATGAAGAGCTTATGCTCAAAACGTTGATTCTCCTGCTCCTTGGATGCTATCTGACCGGCATCAGCACTGATGGCAATGTACTGATTGTTTGGTCACACATACGTGGCAGATGTGGACCTTTGTACTTGGTATATGTCGACATTTCTACTTGGCAGGCATGGACATACACTAGGTGGATATGGACACATATACTCGATAGATATATAGATAATTACTTGGCATGCTTGACAGCTCCATCCAAGGTACTGAAAAGGGCACCACAATCTTCCACTGCACAATGGAAATGGGTTTTATGCAGAAAGTCACATTGGCTCTCACAGTAATCTTCTGTGGTAAATCTATGAATGAGAGATAACAAATTGTCAGGGAACCAGAAGCACCTGCTCAGTAGTTAGTTCCTGCAAGAATGATGTACGCGTTGCTGGTGCAGTTGAGAAGTTAGAGAATCCTTCATATCTCTATGTGGCAAACCATACTTCATACATATGTGTATGTATGACGCACCCACATATAGTCACAGACATACTGAGACATGGCATGCAGGGAGACACAGACACACACTGACAGACACTGTGTCAAAATCAAAGACATGAATGCTCACTTATAAAAGTAGACAAAAACAGTATATATACACATAACCATTGACACATGCACAGATATACATGTGGACCCATACATAGATATGCATATGCACAGAGATATAGACACACACACACACACACACACACACACACAGACACACACACACACACACACACACACACACACACACACAAATGCAGATACAGATACTTGCAACCTGTCACTGGAAAACAATAAGGACCTGGAATTTTGATTGCTTTCTTCCAGCCATATTAACACTCAAATTATAACACGCAGTGTGACACGTGGGCAGAGACAGACTAACGCAATGTGGATTGAAATCGAAGTCGGGGTTTTGTGAGGAGTCTGCTTCAGAACGTGGTCTGATTTGATCCACTCAGCCACTGAGTAAGCTGCAATAAGTGGAAATGAAACCTTTACCTGCGCAGGTATTTCTCCCAGAACTCCTGTCGTTTCTCCTGTCTCTGTGGGGTCAAAGCTTTATTCAGGTAGGGCATCTGTTCTGCATCAGACTGTGCACAGTCTGGTTCTGTCTTGAGGTTCAGCAAATTGCTCAGTCCACTGCTGTTTTGGGACATCTAATGATAGAAATACAAGAGCTTATAATAATTCAGCAGGCATCAAATTCCAAAGTGAGCATAATTCATGCAGCAAGAGGGTAGGGTCTGAGACTCTGGTGCAGGCAGGTTCAATTAGGGCTTTCAATAGGGAATTAGACTGGTGTCTGAAAATGAAGAATGGCCAGGGGTATACAGGAGAGGGTGGGCATTGAAGTGAATTGCTTTTCTCATTTGGATGACTGGCACAGACATGATGGGCCAAAAAGCCTCATTCTGCATTGTAACAATCTTGTGACAGAAAGAACTTTGGTACCTGCCCTCTTCCCCTTTCCCCATCCAAGATGGGACAACCTGTGCTTTGGCCCATAGCCTCTCCACATTCTGCTGTTGACCGAGTTCAGGTGGCTCTGTCCTTCAGCTGATGTGCAAACCTTGTGAAGATCACAATGTTGATCTTCTGGTCTTAGGCCCCACTCTCTGTGGTTGTGTCTTCTCAAAACTGCATGTGTTTATATAACACCTTTGATATACTACATCCCGAGACTACAATTCATTTCACAGGAGCACCATGAAGAAAATCAAACATGAAATCACTCAATATGTTATCTGAACAGTAATCTAGCTTTGGCCTAACAAGTGCTATACACAGCTCCATCATAACCTTCTTGTTATTGTAATCTATGTTTAGGCTAACAAAGGCAAATATCCAATGTACCTTCTTAACCACCTTACCTACCTGTCCCGCTGCTTTCATAGGTCTATGGACATACATATCAAGGTCTCCATGATCTTCTGTATTTCCTATGGTCCTACCCTTCAATGTGTACTCCCTTGCCTTGTTAGTCATCTCAAAATGCACCACCTCACACTTGTCAGGGATAAACTGCATTTGCTGCTGCTCAGTCCATCTGAGTAGCTGGTCCATAGTGTAGCTGGGCAAATCATGGATGGTCAAGCCGCCAGAATTGGGAAGCGCAGGTATCTCGAATGGTAGTAGTGAAGGCTGGAGATTACAGAGATAGGAAGGAGTGAGGTCTTAGCAGGACTTGAAAGTACAGAGGAAAATAATAAAATCAAGTTTGACTGGGAGCCACTATAAGTCAGTGAGCACAGCAGTGAGAGAAGAATGGGGTGTTAAGCAACTTAAGATAGGGGCAGCAAGAGTTTTCGATGCTGGAGGCTGACCAAGAGTAGGTTTCTAGTGTGGAACATGTGAAACGGTAGAACATTTATAAGTTAGCTGGTTTCACTAATGGACAAAAACCTTCCCTGGCCTTCTGACAGGTAGCTGAAATGTAACTCTGTGTTTGCGGCTGTTACTAACCTCGGTCTATAACCCACTGCACTGCACAATATGGCAGCACACTCCACTCCATTTAATTATGTTAAT